>NW_019416463.1:1358285-1368533 GCF_000390285.2 Anoplophora glabripennis | reverse complement strand
CTTTATTTTATTCTGTACAAATTCATGGAGGATAACACTGAAGATAATTAAATTTTATTTCACTTGTTAAGTAGGTGTTTTATACAACCCTAAAAACCTTGCTATTGAAAAAATAAAACTTGTTTATTTGGTATGGCTGGATTCGGTTTTCTATAAGCTTTTCAACGAGCCCCCTAATGCCTTATGTTTCCATTAAAAAAAAAGTAGGGGTAGCTGGGGGTTAGGGGGTTGAAGAAAAATGAATTATTATATAACCGAAAGATGGGAAAAAATCAAAATCAGTGAACGTGTTTCGGCGTTTAAAAAAAATTAACTCATTAAAAAGATATGAATTTTATTCCGTACTTCTGGCCATCCCTGTATGTACATTTTTCCATACCTATTTGGATAAAGCGCTTTCTCATTATTACAATAATACAGGGTGTCCCGTTCATGTTTCAAAAAAACTTGTGTGCAAGTTTCTCACGGAAAAATAATAATGTAGAGTTCTTTTCATAGACGCCCTGTTTTCGAGATACAGTGTGTTGAAGTTGTCACTTTCCAAATGGTTTTCCTTAATTATCTTTAATTCGGCTAAAGATAAAAATGTCAAAATTTGTACACGAGTAAACATCAACTGTGCCTTAAGAATTATGGTTCTACAAACTCTAAAGCATACTACAAAAAAAAGGTATACTTACTTGTCGAAATTCGGTAGCATGTACCAAATGAAGTTGCATGGAAGGAAATGGGGGACATTTCAGTATCTACTGTAGTATTTCGAGTTTGCACATTTATTTACCTGTGCAGCTCTTTTGTTCTCTGTGTTTCCGAGTCTGTTTCCTAATATGTTTCTGTTTTTATCACTTATTTTAAGCATTCATGTCCATCAACAATTCAGTCCATTCATCAATTGTTTATTTTAGTAATGGTAGTGTAGTAGTTCACAAAATCTAAAATTAGTTAATAATAGATAATTAATTTCCATAATCTGTTTATTTTGATTTACTCTTTTAACTTAAAATAAATTTTATTATTTTTTTTAATAAAATATTTTACAATTTAACTGTTTCATGTGATACGTAAGGAATTAAAATTATAGTCTTAAATGCAAATACTGTTAGTAGCTTAAATGTCTTCAACTCATTCAATGGTAAGGTCCTCTTTCAATTTAATATTTTGTTAATGTAGTTGTGCCGCTTTATGTGAGCAAAAAAAATTTAATTTTATTTTTCTCGAAAATGGTACAGGTACATGCTCCCGAATTTCGACAAGTATACCTTTTTTTGTTTAGAGTTTAGAGTTTAGTTTGTCCTTTAGAGTTTACAGAACCGTTTAGAAATGTAATAAATTTTTGTATCGGCGACACTGCTTTTCAGAAAGAACCCGTTTGCACATTATTCTTAACGCACAGTTGATGTTTACTCGTATACAAATTTTGACATTTTTATCTTTAGCTGATTTAAAGATAATTAAGGAAAACCATTTGAAAAGTAACAACTTCAACACACTGTATATCGAAAACAGGGCGTCTGAGAAAAAAACTTTACATGAACTATCCCTATTATTTTCCCATGAGGAACTTGCACACAAGTTTTTTTGAAACATGAACGGGACACCCTGTATAAGATCTACCTTTAATAGGAAGATATGATCAACAGAGTATGTTAACTACTCTTTTGGCCATATCTCTCTTATTATTAGAGATAAATTTGTCAAACCTGTTAACGCTAAATGTTAAGGAAACGCTTATGTAAAAATATACTGGGTGTTTTCTTAAAAAATATATAAATTTGGCTTGTATTTCCAAAATGCAACCTTTGTTATTTTTTATGTGCACAGTTTTGAAATCATAACAAAATTTCCTACAATTTTATCCGAGACGATTTTTTTCTACGAAGTACAGAAGTAAAAAAGAATATTCTGTGAATAATCCTACACAGGGTGCTTCGTTTAAGGACTTCCCAACTAGATGTCCCGAAAATAAGAAAAAAGGATATTCAAGTTCTGTAAATAATATTGTACAGTGTAAGTTTTTCAATAACAAGAAGTTTGGGGTGGTCCATGAGAAAAATCATCAAATTCTGAGCACTTTGCAAAATAACCAATTTCCAATACATTTGAATGTGAACCTTTCTTTTAACAAAAGCTGTTAACTTCAAACTTAATTTTAGATCATAGATGCTTTTGGTTTGTCAAGTGGCGCTGGTAAATATGAAAGTAATGAAAATAAAGACATAATCGGGTAATTATTATGAATAAGTATTTTTTAATAAAATGTTTTTTTATAAATTAGAAACCTAAAAAATGCTAGTTTAGCCACCAATTTAAGGTGAACAAAGTACGAATGTGCATATTGAATATAATATATCTATTTGAAAATATAACGATTTTTTTTAATATTTTTTTTATCGGGATTGTATGTATATAAATAATAAAATAAAACTTACAATCTATGACAAAGTAGACAAAAAATCAATACAGGGTGATTCAGAACTTATATCCAAAAACAAAATTAATTTGTGTTTTTAATTAATAAAATAATTTCAAATTCTTGATGTTACAACAACTGTTCAAAATTTTGACCACCGACGTGTAAACACATTTTGGGCCCATCTTATCCAATCTCTACGAACTAATACAAATGTTGCCTTGCTTCACCATAAATTAAAACGATATTCATCAACTCCCGAGTTGCTACACACGTAAACCATTTTTGACATTTGAAAAACTAATGTAAACACTATCGCAAAAACGTAAATACTTTTCGCCTGGGGCCACGTGGATAGAGAGCGCATTGTGCACAACGTACAATGCGAATGACGCTAGAGACTGCAATAGTCCAGCGATGTAAAGGTTAAATATACTACAACTTCAATAATTTTTTTCTTGTACACGCTACAAGGATTTCACAAAATGAATTTTTTTAAGATATTTTTTTTTTGGATAAGTTGTGAATCACCCTGTATAGATTAATAATATAGTTCCATTAACATTACTATGATAAAATTTAATATATTCTTTTGTGAACTATGAACATGTAAAATATTTGCTTTACTAGAATTATAAATGATTTTCAGAAAACCAATTTGTTAGGCCATCCAATAACATGTTTTTAAAGTCTTATCTTCAGAGCTCAGAGTAAATAAGAAAGTGTCATCAATATAGACAGTAACTACTGTATTTAATGAAATTGAATCTAAGTAGTTTACATAAATTTAAAAACGCACTAGGCCTAGAACAGAACCTCGTGGCATACTGATTCATACAGGGTTGCACACGGAATAGCTAGTTCTTATAACATTCTGAGACCTATCTTGAAGGAAAGTTGGTGCCCATTTAAAAGTCAAACCCCATACACCATAAGAAAGCATGTTAGAAATCAATCTTTTATAGAGGACTCAATCGAATGGCTTACTGAGGTTGTAAAAGATCCCAAAAGGGTATGGTCAATGAGCAAATCGTCAAGCTCAATGAAATGGTTACTCAATCTTCTTTTGAGCACTCTGCATTTTGAAACGCAGTCAGGGCCGCCGGCAGGGGGGTTAAGGGGGGTCCGTCGACCCCCCTGGATTTAAAAAAACGACTTAAAATCAAACAATTTTCGTCTAATTTCTTAAATTTTACAATACCGCCTAGGAATTTAAGATTTCACATTAACTTAAAACGTTAAAATGAAGCAATGTAATTTGATTGTAATGTAAAAACGCGTTGTGCGAAAACTCCCACAAAGGCAATATCTGCGGGCGTTAAGAAGCGGCCAGCGCCAGTTTCCTAGCCTGCGTTTGCTTTGACTTTGAATTTTTGTGTATTATTATTATTTAGAAATTAAAGTTATGTTGTTTTTTTTTTGTTGTTTTTATTTCAATTCTAGACTAGTAAATTGTCTTAAACTTTTTGACCCCCCCTACATTTTTTTCTGGCGGCGGCCCTGATCACAGTGTAGCTTTTTCTAATCAATATAAATGTGTAATTATTTTTAAAGCAAAGGATATTATTGGCATTGGAATTTTATCTAATTTATCATTCAAATATTTACCAGAAATGTTGCTAACACAGATGAAATCAAGTTTAATGTCTTTATTTAATTTTGATGAGTATGTTAATATTTGTAGTATATTTTTGCACAGCAATAATTGTGGTATACGGCCAAATGAATGCTAAATGTATTGTAAATATTGAAACTATGAACAATAAATTTCTGCCAATTATATTACTTTCTCGGTCACAGTTATTCTATAATAATATTAAATGTAAGTATAAAAATATATGATGACCATCACTGCGTTGAATTCAAAATATAATTAAATGTACCGCATGTTATAAAAAAATAAATCGAAACGTTAACCATTGATCATATGAACAAATGTCATTAGATTTTTGTAATGTTCCGTTTACTTCATCACAAGAACGATTAAAAAAAATAATTATGTTGTTTTTGAAAACGTCGGGTTGATACTTTGATTAGACTTGTAAGCAATTTTTTTTGTAATTCTGAAGATAAGTAGGATTAGTTACAGAAACGCCTGATATTTAAACCTAATCCTGACAGGAAATGTGAATTGCTTGCGTAGAAAAACTGTGACGCAGTTCATTTTCACTGATCAATTATAACAAGGGTAGCGAGGAAAATTTCAACATCCACAAATCGTAAAACCCGCCATTAAATATTAGGACGCGCTATTAAAGTGAACAATGTACAGTCATCATTTATCTGATTACTAGGGATTATCGTTCGAAACCAAAAATTAATGGCCTGTACAGAAAACTGTGTGTAGCATAAAAATGCAAACAAGAAAAAGAGTTTTTATAGCATCTAGTAGAGTGGAACTAATGTCAGTTTTGCCGCACGTGTTTGTTTTGTTACATTAACTAGAAAATATATGTCTGGAAAGTGTGTATTCGTATGTTTCATATACAGAGTGTTACAAAAAAGTAGGGCAAGGTGTTAATCACAGATTATTTGGATGAAAATAATCTTTGGCATCTTTTAAGAGAAACAACTTCGTTGTTTTTTAATATATCCAGATAAAATTTTGTAATCTCATAACGATACATTTTTTCTGTAACTTTTTCGAAAATTTTGGTGATTTCTAAGAAAAATTGGTGTATCTTGAAATACCATCATTAATCTCTAATCTTTCAATTAAGCGTTTTCTTAAATTACTTAATATAATTGGAGAAATTATATTCATTTAATATCAAGATTTTAAGTTAGCTAAACTCGAATATTAGAACTCAAAAAGCAAGAAAAGTATGTTGTAGAACTTTATACAAAGAAAACGGTAAAATTAATTAAAAAACATGCCTAAATGAAAAATGGCAAAAGGACCTTCCATATGAATCCGAAGAAACGTACAAAAGTTTCATTTAAGTTTCTAAAATTTCCTAAGATATTTTCCACGAAGCTCCCGACCTCCCTCAACCATCAGTTGTAGAACCATCATACGAGGTGTTTGAACGTCAGCTCTTACAACTCACCTTATAACTTATTAACCAGGAATGGATACCTAGCCAGTAGTTGCCCTTTGTAAATCACAAAGCCATTTATTACCTACGTGTTATCAATGATTTTATAGATAATCGAGAATATAACAAAATACTGATAGATACTTGCAAATGATAAGAAATAATTTTATATTAAGAATTTATTGTACAACGACCTGCAAAATGTCACGACTTCACAAGTCAACAAAGTTCCTAAACGTGTTTATTCAGTTTTTGTTTGTTTTCCGATGTAGCAAAACGTGACATATAATAAAACTATCTAAGTTACTATTTCGTGACAAATTTATACCGATCAGGATTCTTGGGAAGACCATCAAATCTAACCGCCCCAGAATAGCCCCGACATCCAATTTGTCCACTATCCACGAAGTCAAGCAGCCATTACATAACCCAATCGAATTACCGGACCCGTCAATGGAGTTTCGAAGTTATATAATCGGTACACTCGGATTTACTGCAAAGGAGAATACTGAAAGGGACGTTCTAGTGACGAACAGAACTCGGAAATGCACAGAGAGAAATGTTTGGTTACGATCAAGTTAGATGTTATTATTTGCGTCTATCTGGCAATGTAACAAGAGCTGTAAAAGCTAATAAATTACTTATATTGAGTCTACACTGAGGTAAATATATTTTTTTAGTAAACAAGTAGAAATTGTTTAACCTTAACAAAATATCTGCCTTAAGTGGGTTTCAAAAAGGTTATACTGCTGTCATAACAAATATATTTTGCTAAAGGAGAGGAAACTTTTTCGCAATCTGATTATAGTAGCTGTAGTACAATTTTTACCTTAGCAAAAGGTTTTATCACGGCTATTAGATCATCATCTCATCATCCTAGGATGACGAGTTTTATGACAGTACCAGCAAATATCTGTTTTTAATTCAAATAAAGGTCTTTTTAGACACTATAATAAGTGATTTTTTTTGCCACAATTATATGCACTTATTTAATGACTAACTTTGTTTTTAAACTTCCTTTTCGTATTTAAAAAGATACAGGTAAAAAACAGCATATCAATAATTGGATTATATTAATCTTCTAATCTTTCACGAACACTATTATCCTTCACATAATGTATATGCAGCACACAATGAAAACTTTGTTGGCTATTATACATATTACTGACATAATATAATACGTTATTAGTATGAAAAACGGGCAAGGCATCCTTTTTGTTGCAGTGTTGGACACAAAATGGCTGCGTGTTAAATATGATTACTGCGCACTAAAGAAATATGTAAATATCTTTGTAGCCATAGGTAATTTTTTTATCATATTAATATTAATATGATACTAATTTAACTATGCATTTTCGAATTGAGGAATATTAACAGCTAATAATTGTTTATTATCAGTAACCTTACATTTAATTAAATCGAATACATATTTATAACCACTTAATAAATCATTTTATTGTAACAAATTGGCCTTTCTTTGCCTGAATCATTGTACTATTCACTGAAGGAAATTCAATGAATGAAATCGTATTCTCAGTATAACCGCCCTCTCACCTTCCCGCTCTACAGGAATTAGAAACGTCATTTGAGGCTGTCGCTCGGATATTTTGGGAGGGGTTGGGAAAATGCATTTAAAGCCGTCGCCTCTCATTATTTACCGCCTAGGCAGTCACTTTAGATTAACAGTTCCAATTAAAAATTTAATTGAAGCTCTGCTACAGGGTGGTCTTTATATTCAGGGGTCGGTTAAAGATTTAATTTTTTGATGTAACGAAAAGGTATTTTAATTTTCTCAAAGTATTTATGAAGAAAAATAAGTAATAATTTCTTTTACTAAAGAGTTGTTAGTTACCTTATAAATTTTCAATATTTTTCATTGTTCAGTAAAATTTAAAATATTTTAAAATACATAACTTTTTTATCCAACAGCTAGTTATCCTTTCCAAGGCTTACATTGTCTTCAGTAATATATACGAGGGCAGTAGAATAATTTTCTCTCTAACAATGAAAACATTGGACCTAAATAAGACAAATACATATTCTTTGACAATTTGTAAATGAAATTTGATGATGATCATTTTATAAGTTCCTGACCTTCATTAGTATATGTCAATTTTTCAATAATAAAAATAGTAATAATAGAATAAGTAGTTATATTTTCAAACTTAACGATTTTTAAAATTAAAAAAAAATTCAGAAATGTTACTGTCCTTTATTTATCCAAACATAGATATGTATTTTTGAAATCATAGCTTGGAATGAAAAATACAGGGATGTATCTAATGGAAAAGAAGTTGTCGTTTAATAATAATGTTTGCGAATTTTGTTTTATTATATTGTCTTCACGGACAAAATTTTTGTTTTGTATTGTTTACAGTTTTGGCAAGTGACTTTCTAAAATCGCCAACACTGACAATTGTTGAAATTTACATACACTTTTTATATATTTACATTAAGAAATATGTCCAGCAGTCTGGCAGACCACATGTTTATATTCATTTGTGTCGTAGTAATGCAGCATTCTGTTTTAACTATCTAAGCATAATGATATAAATAAATACTGTTATAAGTAAATATTCCCGTGTGTAAAGTTTGTAAATCTTCATTTAACGTTAGTGAAGGAGATACCGATTGTGAAGAACGACGACCATTGGGTTTTAGCACCAACAACAAGAACCGAAATCAATATAAGAACTGGCTTGAAGTTCTGATAACGGGTCTGCCCCCCATAGAGCCCAGCCCGAGAACAACAAGGGCAGGTGAAAGATTCCTAGCTAAGGTTAAAGTGCATATGTCAGTTGGCGGCAACCAAGTCATAGGTCACGGTATAACAAAACAGGTAGTTGAAATACAGAGTGTTTCTGAAATAAGTGCGTTCCTTGAAAGGGTAATAGAGGGCAGAAAAACGAGCAACATTTCTTAAGCAAGTGATGGTCTAAATGCTTCTACTCTCGAGAAAATTAATTATGAAAATTAACCATAATGGTAAGCCGACTAAGTGCATCTTGTGCACGTGAGTTGGATTACTTAGTTGATAGATAAAAGTTGATAATATTCGTGCTTTCTATCACCCTTTTCAAAGAACACCCTGTATGTTGTTCAATTATTTATTCCTTGTAGTTAAAAAAAGCCAAGCTTAGAATTATTTAGGTCAAGCAAGAATTATTTAATGCTTATAGCTAAAAAGATCAAGCTTGATACGATTTTCGAGAGTATCAAAATGAATTTGGTAACATATTTTTAAATTTAATCTCTGAAGAATAAAGACTTCACTAAAAAATTGTATAAAATTATGTATTAGCATTGTATAAGTAAATATAGTATTATATTCCTTATGGCCGAATAGTTGATCAAATTTTAGTTCTCGAATTCGTTACAAGGAGGAGCCATATGTATGTAAACTTGATATTTAATCGTTCACGTTCAATTTTAAACTTTCGATACTGCGCCATCTTATGTTCAATAGTTAAATGATCCATTTGAAAATACAGTTTTCTTGAGATGAAATGACGGGATAACGGAATAAATTCATATCACATGACATGGATATTAGTAAAATACCAGCTACTGGCAGATACGACAAAAAAGCTTCAGTTAATGCGGTTTGAGTTTTTATCTAGGGTTTGGGAAATTATTTAAATAAGATAATATTAGTTACATCAATATGTGTGTAATTTAAGCAAGATATTTATTTTAAATTCATTAATTTCAGTATAGCAATAACAGGGCCGGGTGCAAAATAAATTGGGCAGCCGCTTCATAAATACATAAAAAACAATTATGAACGCATATGATATCATGGAGTTATATAAAAAAACAATTGAATGTTGCGTGTTAAAGATATAAACAAAATTAAATTCCTCTACTTTTTCTGGTTACAGAAATATATACATAAGAATATGTCATATGTTTGCTTAGACACATTGCATAATATTTTGTTATTGAAAAGTAAGAAAAATTTTTTAAAATTTTAATTTTAATTTTTAGGGTTTTTCATGTAACCCGTTCATTAAATTTTGACAGCTATATGTGTTCAATTTAGTCTTGAAATACTTTCAAGAGTGGGATACTTCCGGTTTCACCGGAAGTGACGTCATCTCCATTGTTTTAAATGGAATACCCCATTTTTTTATATTATTCGTCGATTCTATGAGTTATTTTGAGTAATTTTTGTCACCACGTCCATGCCTTGAAAATTTATGGTTTTCGTTTTCGAGATATTTAGATTTAAAAAAAAATGCTAGATGAAACGTCGCGAATAATATTAAATATCTCTACCATTTGTATAATTGGACATACTTCCATTATTAGTAGTATTTATTATGTATTCACCGAAAATGTGTCACATTTGACCTAGCTATGCACAAGGTCCTCAAAATTTTGCGGCCAACACGGTAATTTTCAAAGATTGAAAACTAATTTTATTCAAATGAAACAGTAACAATTTTATCAGTCAGGAACATGTAGAATTAAATTCTGCGTCGACTGATATAGAGGTTTCCTATACTTATCTTCAACTGTTTTGGAGATAATCACGATTATTTATAAAGGACGAACTTTAACGTGCGTTAATTTACTACTATAATTTTTAGGTAGGGTGTGCCACCAAAAGATATTTTCTTTTGAAAAATATATGTACGTCCCAAAAAACTCTTCGATGAACTTTATTTGCTAATAAATTACATCGTTTAGTATTTTTAACGGGTTTTTGATTTTTGTAGCATTGTATGGGTCGATTAGAGTAAACTGAAACACACACCTAAACCTAAATGGAAAACAAAAAATTAAAATAAAAAAAAA
>NW_019416463.1:1322125-1356501 GCF_000390285.2 Anoplophora glabripennis | reverse complement strand
GACGTTTAAATTAAGTGACGTGAAAATTTTGTTAAAAAATTCCTTGGAACGAGTAACTGCAGATAACTGGCAAAGATGTATACATCATGTACAAAAAGAAGAGGAGAAAATGTGGGAACTCGATAATTTAATTGACGTTACTGTGGAACCTATCGTTATCAATCTAGGAGACGAAGATAATTCATCAGAATATTCAGAGGATGAATTTTAATATACCTACTTTTTTATTTTCTTTATTGTACATTTATACAACACTACATTTACTCACCATAATTTGAATTTTCAAAATACATATATTTTTGTGTGGAATAAAAGTCTATTCATTAAATTTAAATAAATATTTTGATAATAATATTGAATAATTTTATTTGAATTACTAAAAACCCTCTTAACCCGGTTATGATACTTAAAGTAGCCTCATGTTTTGAAATGCTGTTTTTATATTGTTTACTTATAAGAGAAATGGACCGAGAAATTGAAGCGGGATAGACAAAGACGGATTGTCGGGGATTAAATTTTAGCTACCTGCTACAATTTAGTACAACCCGGTCACGCAAGTTTTTTTTTAAAGTAGGTACACCTGATCTATACCGATAATACATAATATAAAAATTTTGAATATAAGCACCAGTACTACATTTATTTACGATTTGCATACATAATAAGCTTTTATTACTCTCTTTCATTTCTAAACAGACTTATAGTAAAGTATATTGTTTGTAGAAATTTTACTACAAAATACTTTGTTGTTTCCCTGTTTTTTAGTAAAATTACATTTTAGGTGTCATAAACAAATATACGTACATACAGTGTGTTCCACTTAAACATTAGCCACCCATGTAATATTGTTATTTGTTTTCCGATTTGTTTCAACTTTTTTTTGTTTGGTAGATCTCAGAAAAAGGAGTAGAATGTATAATTTCGGTATTTTCATGATCTAAGCCATAGCCAACTGAGACGCGTTTTATAGGAAGAAAAATCGAGAAGTAATATTAGCGATTTTTTTCGACAAAAACTGCAACGAATTCTTATCCAGGACTATCTAAAACCCTACTATATCAATTTTTGTTGTGATAGAATATGCATGATTTGAATATTGTGTATTAGTATTATTCAAATTAGTAATAAAGGAAACATCATTATTATTATTGTTACTATTTTTTTTAGTTACGACTATTAATAGAGTTTTTGATGAAACTAGAAGTGTAAGTAAAATTCCCAACCAACATCGTAATCGTGTGCTTCCAATAAACCAAATAATTCTTAACTATTTTAATGAAAATCCGCGGTCGATTATTAGAAATGCCAGCATTAATTTAAATATGTCTAGACATCGAATTTGGAGATGTTTAAAAAAAATTGGAGGAACCAAATTTCTTCACAGTCTAGAAATAAGAGACAGCGAAAGAAGAATAGAATTTTGTTCCTGTTGAAAAATATTTTATACACTGATGAAGCTGCAAACGGAATTGTTTCTTCGCAAAATATTATAATATGGTGTGAAGAAAATCCGCATTGGGTTATACAATGCAAAAATCAGTATTCCGCTAAGGTGAATATTTGGTATGGCATTTTAAATCTAAAAATCATTGGGCCTTAACTATTTTGAAGGGAATTTAAATGTGGATAGTTTTTGGATATTCCCACAAACTAATTTATGGACAAAACCGATGACTTGCCTCTAAATGATCGCCTTAATTTACATGTACAACTCTACCTGTCTATAATTCAATCATAGTGAGAAACTGGCTGAATTAACATTTTCCCAATCAATGGATTAGACGTAACAGCCCTTTAATTCATTGGTGGTCACTGCGGTCTCCAGATCTCACACCTCTCGATTTTTTTGTGGGGAGCTGTTAAAAATAAAGTTTATGTTACGAGGCCCCAAATGCGAGAAGAACTTTGTGAACGTATTGCAGACGCACGCCGTAACATTACTAGGCAACAGTTACGAAAAGTAACAATTAATAGTCGTCGACATATTGAAAAGTGTTAAATCATAATAATAAGTTTCGTTTATTATTAATTTAAATAATACTTATACACAATATTCAAATAATGCATGTGTTTCGTAAATAAATCTTCAGTTGATTTAAAAAATTAAGGTTTAATTTTCTGCAACACCCTGTATTCTATCATAACAAACATTGGTATAGTAGGGTTTTAGATAATCCTGAATAAGAATCCTTTGCAGTTTTTGTCGAAAAAAAATCGCTAATATTACTTCTCGTTTTTTCCTCCTATACAGGGTGTCCTATTTTAATGTCCCACCCCAAATACCTCGAAACCCGAGCAGAATGAGGAAAAATGTTTTAGACAAAAGTTATAGGGTTCGAAGGGGGACATACGATGGTGACCTTGAAAATGACTTTGAAGTCGATTTTCAAGGTCAAACGAGGGTTGACTTCGATTTTTCAAATGAAAACCCCTATTTTTTATTACAGGATCGTATTCTACGGAAAAAAATACAAACTTTTTGCAGGAACCTTTTTTTTCGAAAATGCATTTCTTCCGAGTTTTTCACGAATTTCGTTCGTCATGTTGTTTGAAGTGTCAGATGGATCCTGGCTGGGATTCATGCATTACTCGCTGCCTGAGTCTTTAATGCTTGAGAGCAGGGCAACGGAACTTATCAAATTATCAAATTTTTCAATTGTTCGGTACGACCCAATAATCAGCATTACCGCGAGAGCGAAGAGACCGAGCGAGAACGTGCCATCGCGCAACTCCCGGGCCCCTACCGCATGTTCGAACACGCTTGAAGATTACATGAGCATGGCAGGAGAGGCGCGCTACCCCATCTGCCCCTACCGATCGCGCTGCTGCCGGAAAAGAGAAAAACAGAAAATAACACAAACTTGACAAATCAAATCAACACACATGAGACTGCTAGAGTTCTCTGAGGAGAGGAACGGGGGCGTGCGTTCCCCTCAATTTTTTGGCAGCAATTTTATCCTTGTCTTGAACTGTTCCTCTCACACCTTTGATTTTATCAGGTGAAAATTGTTTACAGCTATTCAAAATAATAGAGAAACACACGCGCCCCCTCTTCACTTTGTCCAGACGATCCTTATGTGTGTTAATTCGGAGAGTTGAAATTTCGCTGTTCCGGATTAGTTACACAACCACCGTTGTATCGAGTACTAGTGTTTCTGGTGAAATAATACCCCAGTCTGTCCTAGTGGTCAATAGGATCCATCTGACACTTCAAGCAACATGACGAACGAAATTCGTGAAAAACTCGGAAAAAAATGCATTTTCGAAAAAAAAGTTTCCTGCAAAAAGTTTGTATTTTTTTCCGTAGAATACGATCCTGCAATAAAAAATAGGGGTTTTCATTTGAAAAATCGAAGTTGACCCTCGTTTGACCTTGAAAATCGACTTCAAGGTCATTTTCAAGGTCACCATCGTATGTCCCCCTTCGAACTCTATAACTTTTGTCTAAAACATTTTTCCTCATTCTGCTCGGGTTTCGAGATATTTGGGGTGGGACATTAAAATGGGACACCCTGTATAATGCCCCATGGCTTAGACCACGAAAATACCGAAATTATACATTCTACTCCTTTTTCTGGAATCTATCAAACAAAAAAAAGTTGCAACAAATCGGTCAATAAATAACAATTTTATATGGGTGGCTAATGCTTAAGTGGGACACACTGTATATCTGTTTGTAAATTTAGGTACATTTTGAGTAAATTGCAGGAAAAGTATAAACTTCCATGCTTAATGAAGCTTTGCTTACATAAGGTAATTTTACATTATCTTGTATGGCGTCGAAATATACAATGTACGTAATTTTACAAAAATAAATTAGTAATTATTTTTTCTTCATTTATTTGAATGATTTAAGTTTGGCGGTCTAATGTTCGACGATCATTCAAAGAAATAAACGTATATGTAACAACTAAACATTTTTTTTTGCTAGCTTAAGAAATCTCAGAATCTCCACCCTAATCCTTCGAAAATGGACCCAACTTAATTCTACTTTACGTGAACACATTTTTTCTCAGCGATCTTCATCAGACGGTCGGCCCTGGGCGGCGGCAAATCCCTTTTTGATACAGACTCTTAAAATCCTTTCAATACCAGGACCTTCACTTTACGATCCTTTTCAGGGAAATTGATTTAGGAAAGTTTTGGTAATGATTTAAGCTCCTACGTGGAGCAGTCCCAGGGGCCTGTCACAACCTTGTTTTTGTTTTATAATTAATTTATCGCATTAGTATACTGGGTGTAACGTAAAGGTTGGGAATAAATTAAACGGTGGATTATTTGGTTTAAAAAATAATTTTTTCTCATATGAAGTTATGCTCTACGGGTTTTCTTTTCCAAGCTACAGGGCGCTAAAAAGTTTCAAAAAATTTAGTTTTTCTCCAATAAATTTCGAACATTATAAGATAATGGAACGAAATTTTAGCCTTAGTTTAATTTAATAATCCCCTAGTTACAGGAAAAAAATTGACTTTGTAAGTTGATCAGTGGCGCGCGTACGGATTGTACCATAAGGTTTTTCGAAGAAAATTGTGGTACGCCACTGGTAAAAACATCTTTTTAATATTTGTTTACGATCTACTTTTTATTTTAAACAAAATTACCCTCTTGTGTTTTATTTCTAGCTCTTGTAATTTTTCCGTAAATAAAACCTTTGTAAATACCATTTTATCCCACTGCTAACAGAGGAATATAAAAATAACAAAACCATTATGAAGTACGCTTTGACTCAGCCACCGAACATGGTCAAATAGGCATTGAAAAAAGATTTTTGCATTGAAAATGATATTAAAAAACTAAATTTTTTGAAATTTTTTAACACCCTGTAGATTGGAAAAGAAAACCCGTAGAGCATAATTTTATATGACAAATATTTATTTTTTAAAATAAAAAATCCACTGTTTAATTTATTCCCAACCTTTATGTTACACCCTGTATACCTACTTATACGTTCTCCCAGGGATTTTAAACAAAAGGGCAGAAATAAAGTCGTTAAATTCTGGTCTATTTTATATTAAAAAAAACGGGTCAAGCATACTGTTTTATATACAAATAGATGAACCCTTCGTTAATAAGTTAAGGGCCCTAAAATGTGAAAATTAAAAAGTTATTTTTATTTACAGTCTCTAAACTACATATTAACTTCAGCAAGATGCAAATTTGGTGTTCGGTAACACATGCGTATAGCTTGTTTTTGATGATGTAAGTGAAACTTCATTATGCCCAGAACGCCAGGGATGGACTATGCCCAATGGTTAACAACCCAGAATTTTTGTATAGATGACGATTGCAATCTGCCTGTATCAAAAATAAGTTCCCTGAAGATTTTGTCAACGATAATACCCTCTTTGTTCAACTCGGTAAATTGGACAGTTTAGGAAATATTTGTGATTTTACGTCACAGTGCACATCGAGCGACGCCTCCACCATTTTTTGTTTTTCATTTTTGATTGGACATAATTACTATGTTAGAACCGTACATATTTTTAAAATAAGAGCCTAGAAAATCTTACTGTCTGCTAATGTAATTTTCACTAACAAAATTTGACAAACACACTTTACACATGACAAAATAAAAAAACAAAGTTAAAATATTAATTTAAAAGAAATAAAACTATCAAAATACATTTTCAATATGGGCACGCCTTCCACCTCCACACACTTCCTAAGTCTACGAATGTTATTTATTTGTATCACGATCAATGGCGTATACAAACCACACAAGATGGCTGTGATTTCCTTTCGTTTACGAATTTGCTAATGAATAGTTTTCCAGTTTACTTTAGTCAAAAGCGGTCGTTTTTTCAATTACACTTAAATAAGCAAATACTCTTCTCACAAACGCGCAATAACTTTTTTATTATTTTGCATAACTTGGCAGACATCCTTTGCCTAATTTTCCGGGCGCTTATTTTACTATTGAAATCCAGCTCACGTGTGTGACCTTTCAACTTTGCCAAAGAGATCCTTTGATAACGTTTCACGGGAAATGTGGGTAGAAGGGCGTTTTCGCTACACCATAAGTATTCTATTTATTGGTATAATAGGATGGGATGGCCTTTCCACCCAAATCTTTAGTTATACAGAGTGTTTTCTATACCTAGGAGGATTGCCAGGGGAAAATTGAGATTAAATTTGCATCATTGCAAATTTTTAGAAAGTCTTCTACATCTATCAGGTAGGTACAGAGTGGCGCTTTATAGTATACAGGGTGAAAAAATCAGAAAGGGCAGTTCGAAAATGATTTAAAAATACATTTCTGCATGGCACAGGAAACTGGTCCCTTGTAAAACTGACCTCACACAATGCGACCGGCATCGTGACGTGATAAAAACGGACAAAAACTTGAAAGAATTTCGCAAGTAAAGGAATAAACATAATTTTATAGCACCTATTTTATATCAACAAATTCAACTGCCCTTGCCGCTATTGTTATTATTAATTAATAAAATTAATTTGTGGTTTTAATTCAAAATTTTATCCATCGACGTGTAAACTCATTTAGGCCCGTCTTACTCAGTTTCTGCGAACTAACACAAATGTCCTGCTTCCCCATAACAGAAATGTTTCACCATAATACAAATGTTCTCTTGCTTCACCATAAATTAAAACGATATCCATCAACTCCGAGTTGCTTTACACGCAAACCATTTTTGATACTAACTACTAAATACTATTATAAACACTATCGCAACGACGATTGTAAAATCGGATTTCAGTATTCGGAGTAACTGAGGCCACGTGGTTCTCCACGCGTATTGCGAATGACGCTAGAGAATACAGTTGTCCAGCGATGTAGTGCTTAAAAGTACTACAACTTCAATAATTTTTTCCTCAGAAACTATAAGGATTTTACAAACATTTTTTAAAGATTTTATCTCTATTTCTCATGCCGCATCTATTCCCAAATATTTTTGGATAAGTTGTGAATCACCCTGTATAGAGACTCTGGCCAAACTCTAATTTGAGGCACCGCGTTGGTATAGTATTTAATAATTATTTTACTTTCCATTTTAGAGAAAAATTTTGGATGTGACTGTGACCTTGAAACTTTTTGACCAGAAAAAATCTGAAAAAATTCTTGATCACATAGGTACCTAATGCCACAAAAAAATGGGTTTGCTTGTGGACCAGATTTGTGTTTCTTATAGTCCTTTGACCACCTTTTTTAATCAACTGCAATGAAAAATAATTCTGTAACAAGAAATTACTTTTGTGTGATTTTGTAACATGCATATGTTTATGGAGAGGAAGATGAGACATTTAGAGAGTTCTAAAATACATAGTACATCCTCCATCTAAGACACCCAATCGTGAAAACGGCAGCCTGTGCGCAGATAAATTTCAGCACTTGTTCCCTCTATTTTTAAAATAGCCGTTCATACAACTAAATGTTTTCTGAAAATATACAAGATTTTAAACGTTTACTAGATTACCATTTTAGAGTTTATTGAATAACAATTAATTAATTCAATAACAGTAAATTAAACAAATTAATTACAACAAATGTTCAAAATTGCGTCAAAAATGGTTTAAAAAAAAACCGCTGTAGTGTATCGCCTTCCTGAGACTTTTTGCTCCATGACGGACCACACCGAGTAATCTATCGGATTAAGATGCGGCGAGTTCCGTGGCCAGACATTCTTGCCCCAAAAGCCTGGAAACAGCGGTTCGCAACCGGCAATCGTTGACTCAGCCGGAACCCCGTCCTGCTGCGATGAATTACTCGATGTGGTCCAACTTGAAGCAAACATTTTCCGATACGATACAGTGCAGTGCAAAATTACTGTACAAGTATTATTTGTTTAGTTGTGTTTCTTTATCTAATTCCAAAGAACAAGACATTGTACAACATACAATTCTTAATATAGGATACGTCACCGAAAATAAATAAATACAAACATTAATGTTTAAAATATTCATCAACCGAGTAGAAGGCCCAAGGGAGGAGAAATTTTTTTAATTCTTTGAATTTATTTTGTGAATTTATATTTTTTAAATATTTTGGTAGCTTTTTAAATATACGTATAGACATAGACTGAATACCCTTAAAACACTTATCTGTCCTACACTGTGGCATTCGCAGATCGTCTTTGTACCTTGTATTATGTATATGGATATCTTCTTGTTTTATAAATTCATTTATGTTTTCTTTACGTATAATGCATTGAAGTTTATGTATATAGAAGGGAATGTTATTAAATTTATATTTAAGAAATAGTTATTTGCATGTAGATCTTCTCGGGACCTGTGGCATTATACGAATGATATTTGTGGCGCTATCAAGACCAAATTTGCAGTTACAGCGTTTCCCCAACAAATTACCCCAAAGGATCGTAAGGAATATACATGTCCATAATATAATGAGAGAAGCGTTGAATCAGCAACTACCGGTCTTAGTTGTCTAAATAAGAAGATTAAAGAGTTTAATTTGCTAGACATGGGTCACATGTAAACTCCACGATAATTTCATGTCAACATGTATCCCTAGGAATTTACATTCATCTATCACAGGCATTAATGGGCTGAGCTCAGAAATTGTATTTCTTGCAAGAAATTTCATAAGATGAGATTTGTCACAATTTAAATTTAGCTTATTCTTTTTGGTCCGTTCCGTTATATTTTGTAAAAGACGGTGAATCTGTTCGGTGGAGCAATTGCCCTGCTTGATTTTGAAAATGAAGTTAGAATCATCCATATCGGTAACATATATTTGTCTGCTATATCAGGCAGATCATTAACCATAATAATAAATAATACCGGGCCCAACAAACTGTCCTGTGGTACCCCGCTGTGTGTATTAATTTGTTTAGGCAGTATTGTTACAGTGTCGAAATATTACAAAAAGTTGATAGAACTTTTTCTGCACCCTGCAATATTTCAGACAATTTTTAAAAAATATTGATAATTTTGTTGTGTCCAAATTTAATTTCGGATCAGATGTTCTATGCCTTCATAAATTTACTCTTGTGGAAGGAATTTCTGTGCATAAGTAAGGCTTATTTTCAGAAGAGCAATGTTATAATTTGGGGATATAAACTCTTTTTCAGTTTGTAGATATGGAACAAGAAATACTGACGGCGCCACTAGGTTTCCAATTCATTCAAAAAAGCACTAAACTAGTACAAAAGTACTAGTTCTGGCAATACTGGAGATTACAAACGCTCTATTTCCGCGAAACAAATCCCCCACAAGACCTCTTGCATTCCCTTTATAATTGCGCCGCCCCATAAATCGCCCAGTCAACGTACCGGTCCTTAAACTTCCATGCAATTACCCCCGAGGGTGTACTCACCGTTGACGCCTCGCTGTCCTTTCATCCGGCGCCCCACGGAAGGCGACACTAGCGTCAACGGCCGGTCCGGCCGCAGAGACGACCGCTTTTCCGGCGAGGAAGGCCCCGCGCTCTCCACGGTCTCCGACCACACCGCCTCCACCATAGAGTCGATGCTGGCGGAACGGGGCAGCCGGTTGCTGATTGTTCCCCTTCTGTAACAGAAAGGGAGTTGGTTTATTTAGCAATTTTTTTTTTATTCAAATTCAAAAAGTATAATAATAGTTAGATCGCGAAAATTTTTTTTCCACATAATAATTAATGAAAACACGGTACAGTGGACACGGTGGAGCACGGTAACCATGTTGTGATGTCGTACAACTCGTTAGCGGATAATCGACATATCTACAGGTTGATTCACTATATTTTGACTCCCCCTTTAACTTTTTTGTTTTAAGAGTTATAAAAAAATGTTAAATATAAAAGTTGCACGATTTTTTATGAATTTTTCGAAAATGATGGTAGAAAAACAAACGAAGTCCAAACAAAATGGCTGCGGATGTTAATTTCGTTAAGTTAAGTGGAACACCCTGTATATTTTTACATATTTGGATAGAACGTTCTCTGTAGAGCATAGCCATATAGGGTTTGTTGGGTCTATCTGTAACAATAAGCAAGATACTTTTAAAAAACGAAAAGAAGGTTTTTTATTAAGAAAATAATACATCTTGTAATTGTTAGACCTCTTTCAGGCATTTCTGCCTTTTTTCCAATTACGTAAGGATTTACAGATTTAGTTATAATATATTTTAACAGATTGGACATTGGTACGGTCCAAAATGCGTATAGGTAATGTAACGAAGTCGCACTAATTACTCATGGACATTATATGGTAGGTCGTGACAGTGACAGGTAGTAATGTCTTGACAACATTGTTATTGATTGACTGTATGTATTATTATTTAATTAAAATAGGTTACACAGAAGTAGAACATTATTTAAAATTAAAATAGAGTAAGGAGAAGAACATTGCTCTGTACTATGCTCGACATAGAACATTCTATCCAAATATGTAAAAATATATAGAGTGTTCCATTTAACTTAACAAAGTTAACATTCGCGGCCATTTTGTTTGGACTTCATTTGTTTTCCTACTATCATTTTCGAAAAATTCATAAAAACTCGTACATCTTTTTTATTTAACATTTTTTTATAACTCCTAAAACAGAAAAGTTAAAGGGGTGGACAAAATATAGTGAATTACCCTGTACAGGGTGTCTCACACTCGATAGTATGTGAGGATACATTTTCAACCGAAATTATTATCTTTGGAATTTGACAGAAACGACTAATGACGTCATCAATTAGATTTTCCAGACATATACTCAATTTTTTTTTTTTCATGTTAAAAAGCTCTCTTTTTGCTAATAAACTTTCGTTAGAGAAATTTTTCTGTATTACTTCCCATTTAAAAGTTATAAGCAATATCATCATAAAGAGTCTCAAAAGAAATACCACCTAAAAACCATATTAGCGGTGGAAGTATCAAGTAATCGTTGGAAAATAATTGAATGTTCGTTGTTAAAGTGCACAAATGCCATTAAGAATAAATAAAAGGATAATGAAAAAACTGGATAATTCTTTAATACAGTTAAAACAAAAGGTGATGATAACAATAACTAAACTTAAAAAATGGGGCAAACGCTTTCATACTACATACATATTACAATCTATTCTCTATATGACCTCCTCACATTTCAAGACACATATCCAATCTTCGCCTGATTTCTTTGTGGGCTGCGTTTATTAATATATCGTCATTTAACTCACTACAAGCGTTTGTGTTTTTTTCTTTCAAATAATTAATATCGCGAAGGTGTTTTGTAAACCTTATTTTTTAAAACCCCTATAAAAAATCAAGGTGTGTTAGATCTGGTGACTTTCCGGGCTACTGAATAGGCCCAATCCATTTTCTGGGAAAATGTTATCCAAATATTGCTATACAATCCTGGCCCTATGGGGTGAAGCCCCGTCGTGCTGAAACCATAGGTGCAAAGCCACATTCTCCAGAAGTGCAGGAAGTTTTTCTTGTAGGAAATTTAGGTAACTCACGCTGTTCAATGTATGTTCATAAAAATAAGGCCCAATTAAACCTACCGATAGATGATGCCGCACCACACATTTACTCCAAAATGGCCTTGGTTTTGAACTGCAATTACAATGTGGGGATTTTCAATGGACCAGTAGTGTTCGTTGCGCCTGTTTGACAAGCCATTACTGACAAACCGACTTTCGCCCGTCAAAGAAAGTGCCGAAAAAGGTTCTGATCAACAGTTTCTACATTCACTACAATTTGAGCTATAAAATTAAGTCTGTTTTCAATGTGACGCTCAGGCAAATACACCAAATTGTGAATTTTCATGACTCATGATACCCATTGGTCTTTAAAATTCGTGGAACGGCTGACATCCAAATTCAATTGCCGGCTAGCCTGCCGTATAGAATTTCGTGGATTTTGTTCAAAATTCTGTAACAGTCTAGCTGTATTAACATTGTTTCTTGTCCTTCGGTCAATTATTTGATTTTTCCGAACAGAAAATGCATCATTTCGTGGCAAGGTCGCCTTCGATCTTGTAAAGGTTCTATGATCAGAAATGAGGCGCTCCGGATACCTTTCTCGATATAACTTTACAGCTCTTCTTGAAATTTTTTTGTGACTCCCCGTAAATTAGTAACATATCAACTTTTTCTGAATGAGAAAACATTTTGTATGCACAAAAGTTATATGTTTGACGTTCGTATTAAGAAATGACAAGTATTTTGTGACATTTATGCTCTTTAAACAACGAACATTCAATTATTTTCCAACGACTACTTGATCTTTCCACCGCTAATGTGATTTTTATGTGGTATTTCTTTTGGGATTTCTTAGGACTGTATTGCTTATAACTTTTAAACTATGGAAGTAATACAGAAAAATTTCTCTAATAAATGTTTATTAGAAGAAAGAGAGCTTTTTAACAGGACAAAAATGTTAAAATTTTATTATTTTTTTTGTATCTTCACAGTAGGCCCATACTATGGAGTTTGAGATTCCCTGTACTTAGCTGGACCTCAATACGGAGTCTTCAAAAGTGATTAAAAGCCACGTGACCGACCAGCTTAGGCAACCAACATTTCGTGGCTGGTACTGTCAACTAAAAATCTTAGAATCTTAGCATCAACAATATGAATGATTTGTTTACAATGAACACTGACAAACCGTTACGTCTACGCTCGAGATAATGCGATAGCTGATTGGTTGAATATTATCAAATAAAGTTCATTTTTAAACATACCCTTATTTTTTATATACAGAGTGATGTGATCTACACGATATAATTAAAAAAGCCCATTAAGCCTTTGAAATTATTACATACATTATTTGTATTTAAAACAAACAAATGCAAGTTATAATTCACGTCGTAATACGTCTTCTCCCACTGCACATCTGCTGCTCGTTTCATGTTTGATCCGTAATTAATTTGCCGCAAGCAAGATTCTCTTGTTGCGTCTTCCACCTCAGCTGACAATTACCTGACCGTCTTGGCGCTGCAGTCTGTAATTTCCACGGCCGTGTCTGATCATTAGAAGCCCTAATTAACCAATTAAATATCACCTAACAAGGGAGTTTCATTACCGAGCAAGGTACTGGCGGTTTTTGTGTAAAAAAGGAAAAGGAAAACGTGATGGCAGTCATTTGTTGTTCTTTTCATAACTATACACGAGGAATTTTAGAATTAAAATGAAGTTAGCGCCATCTGGCTCATAAATTGAAATGTTTCCTTTCTTTCGGTCTAATAAAAAAATTAAATAAAGAAATTAACAAGTATTCGATAAAGCGTGTACAGCATGACCTTTATCTTGTTTGCGAGTTTTAGATGCACATTTGCTGTAATATTTAAATATATGTGTAATACAAAAGCATCATTAAATAACTTTATTTACCAGATCTTAGTAAAATTTTGCACAGAAGCAATTAAAATACCGGAACAAATAATCTAAGGATCTTGAGTAAATCATACATAATGCAAAAAGGCCGAAATCGGAACACCGTGCTGTCATTATAAGTATAAAGAAATGGCAGACGATATAATTTATTTAATTGGAGATTTTATAATATACCTACAAAACAGCAAGGGAAAATTTTGAAGAGCTCATCATTTAAATTTTCTATAGCAGATTTTTTAATCGAGGTTTTCGTATTTTGGTTTGCTGACATTTGCGATAAGGAATTTGGTTAGGTTAGTTATTTAAAAGTGTAAGAAAATTATATTTTTTTCTAGTTTTTGAATTGTAATAGATACACCTCTTTTCTCTAATAACTTCGTTCTGTAGGTCCAGTAAAAAAGTCTTAATTAAATAATATGTGACGCATATGTCCATTAACCTTAATAAATTTTTTGACATCAAAGAGTGACCGCAAAATAGCATATTTTTAGCCTATTTTCTCACCCTTGCCAGAGACCTTACAAAAAATCCTAAAAATATTCTGCATATGTCAAATTATTGGTAATGAAAAATCAAGATGAGCATATTTTTTAGTTTTTCGAAAAATGTCGAATTTGGGGTTGATATGATGACGCAAAACTGAAATATATGAATAATATCAGTAAGAATAAAAGCAATTCTTATTGTATTTTTTCTATAAAATAAAATCTTAAAAATAGGAAACAATTTATTTTCATGATTAATGAGGACGTGATATAGCTGTAAATCCACCCTTAAATTCGCTAAGGGGCTTAAATCATCCCCTAAATACGGAAAAAATAAAAAAATTACTTGAAAAATCTAGGAAAAAGTACTAGGCTACTCTAAATTATTAGAAATTCAAATCATGTACTTCTCACTAGTATCTATAAGAAAACCACCCCTGTAACGAAGGGGTGAACTATCCCCGAACGTGATAACATACGAAAATATCATAGCGATATAAAAAAACTGTCGAATATTTTATAATAGATCTTACTTTTCTGATCAGTAAAAAAATCAAAAAATATTTGAAAAACCTTGATTTTTCAAGTAATTTTTGATTGATAGTAGATCTGTGTTATTTTTATTATATAGTGAGTGTGGCAGTGATAACTGATAAGTATATTGTAATTTTTCATACTCTCCATGTTAATTAAAATTATAATAAGAAAAAATAACACACAAAAAAAAAACAACCGGTCACCAGCACAACAAATAGTAAAAATTAAATGACAGAAAATATTACTGTTCCAGCAATGTCAGAATAGCCAACTTAACTTATACGAACTTAAATTTCAAGCGTAATGCGCATGCGACATAGTTGACGTCACAACGCCTTATAAAAAAGGACGGAAAATGTTCATATTTTAAAGTTGTATATCTCAGTTAATATTAGTAAACACAAAATTCTGAAAAAGCTATACTTATTAATTTTGAAACATGCGGAAATCAAATTAAAAAAAAATGTGAAACAAACCTATTACCCTTTATTCTATCACCAGTCTTTGTGCCGATTTAACTTTTGCATTTTAATATTAATTTTTTAATTATTTATAAAAGAAATGATTGGTTTCTTTACTAACATGAAGATGGGATATACAAAGTCAACCTTCTACAAATATGTCAATGTTTCATCACGTCATGTGAAAGTTAAGTACAAACCTGGAATGTACGATTTACTGTCGGATCTTAGAGCAAGACATACTTTTTGTGATTTATTTAAGTTTAAAAAAGTTAACAGAACAAAAAACATTTCTAATAAAAGTGCTGTTTTGCTAGATAACAAAGCAGAAAGAACGCGCAACATTCCATTAAATAGTATATCAATAAACGAATTACGTTGAACCATAACCTTAATTTGCTTAGACTTAACAAAACAAGCTTTTTGGTGAACACTGTTACTTCTGGATGTGAACTGATTTGACTAAAGATAAGGAAGCATTTTATGTGATATCGATTCAAGTTCCTGGGAGTGTGTGGTTGAATCTATAGTTGTGGATTTCTTTATGAAGCAAAGTGTGAAATAGGTTGCTATTTTGTCCATAAGGGAATGGACTTGATTGGTATTGGAATCCAAAGATAGTTGAAGGTAGAGACATCATTAGGTAAATTAACAACTTGTTATGTGATGATAGTGTTTATGGTGTATTTGTGAACAATTATCTACTTTCTAAGTGTGAGATATTGAAAATGGTTTTCCACTTTTTGTTCGATTCGTAGGGTGGGTATTTTAAATAGTAAATGAAAACACCAACTGGTGTCCCAACACGTTACATGAGACTGCCAGATAATATTTAGAAACACGTGTTGTGACGTCATTATCTAAGTACGACGATACGTTAAATGAATAAGGGTTTTCGAAATGTATTCAGATTATTCAGATTCTTATGTTTTTATTATTTTTATGGCTTTAATAAAAAATAATGTACTAGGAGATACTGTGATCTCATTTTCCCCATGATCAATTAGTATACTATATGGAGAATTTTAGCTTTGAAATGGATGAGTTAGATGAAGGAAACTGTAAGATGTTGTTTTTGTTATTGTTGTTGTTAGTAAGATAATGTTATGTTTAAATCTATACGAATTAATTTTCGTAAACTCTTATTGCGCACAACTATTTAAAACATTGTAATAATAGATATTTTTTCAGTACCTATTATCGCGACATGTAGACCAGTGCTTAAGCCTTCAAAAATGGTAAAAAGTGAAAAAAAATCATAGTAGGTTGAAACCCATTGGAAAAGGAAGATAATATAATAGAAATAAAAGGAAAAATAATTTACGGGCGATCTGAGGTCGGGAAGGGGAAGGGGGTGAGTTTTTAAGGGTAAAAAACAGTTTCCCTTGTTTTCCGGAAAAACTACAAGTCTTATGGAACAAAGTTAAATGGCAAAGTTGTAGGTAATAAAAATATCTACAACTTTTGTATTTACACTTTTTTCACATAACCTCAAAATTTATGTGAAAAATTCAAATTACCAAGTTTTTGGTTTTTTATTTTTATCTTTTACAAAAAATTCACGAAATTTAGTGAAAACTTACCTATTTATGTCCTAAACATGCTGTAATTTTTTTTTATTTGAAATATTTATTTTTTCACCTTATTTTTACTTAATATCGAAAAAGCACCCTAATTTTCAATCGAAAATTCTCACGTCAAAATATCTGCTTTTTTAAAAACGTCGGTGGGCTTTTTCTTCGTTGAAATCTCTACTTTCTGATGGTGTAAAAAAAATATACATTACTATGGTAAGTTTTCTCAGGAAATGCAAAGAAACGAAAGAAGATTCTACAACTTTCTCAAAATATTGTAGATGTCTTATTAAATATTAACTTTATTAACTTATTTGGTTGTTAATTATAATAGTATATTTCGACTTGTAATTTTTTTGTTTATCAATGTAACATGGAATCTTACGTTTTTCGAGTAATTAAAGTGTAAATTTTAATAAATAGCTCAAAATTGTACATAATGATTAGAAAAAAATATTCGGATTCTAGTTCTTTTCGTTTCTTTGCCCGTAAATTATTTTTCCTTTCATTTCTGTTATATTCTCTTTCTTTTCCAATAGGTTTCATCCCACTATGTTTCGAAAACAAACAAGTCTATGACGATACTTTTACGTCTTTTATATGTTTCAGAAAAGTAACTCATAAGCTTATTTATTAAAATCCTATTTCCATAGCCTACTTCTCCATCATACGACGTTATAGTGAGGATCCAAAGTGTCAAATTGTAATGAAAAACTTAATTAATCTATATTGACGAAATAATCGGCTATCCCTTAAATATCAAATTTACTATAACCGTTGAGTGAATGCGATTTCCTCACTAAACGCTATAACGTACGAACACCTATGAAAGGATAAGAGAGATAGAGTCAGAATAAACAGGGGTGACTGGTTGCAATTCACTGACACAGATACGCTGTGACAGCATAAAGTGAAGGGATTGATTTTTAAGCTATGGCAGGACAACGCTTTCTGGCACCATACGGATTGACGTCTAGCCTCACCTGATCGGGTGAGGCGAAGTTAACTAGATTCAGCGCAGTCACTGATAAAGGAGAAGTGACACTGAACGCGATTAGAGACGTCCTTTAAATGCCGCTGTGAAATATTATTGCTAGCAAAGATAAGAAACTTGAAACCAAAACGTTTTATAGTTTCAGTCTTCTTCTAAATTAATTTTAGCGCTCGCCTTCCTGCGCGATTATTTATCTTCGTTCTTGACGCTCACCTTCATTGATTTGAAGACGGTCTAGCCCGTTTGTGTTGTGTTTTCAATTTGAAATTTTATAGCTTAAGGAAAATCTGGAGAAAGATTTCTAAAATTAGAGAGAATTTTGCAAAAATAGACATCCATCTGAAACTTAAACAAAATATTTAACAATTTTTTTCTAAATTAAATTGAAATCTTGCTGGAATATTTTTTAGACAATGTGCTATTCTAAAAAAAAATTTTCAAAATTATTTGAAAATAGGCATAAAAGAAAACTAAAAAACTAACGAAATTAAATTGGTTATTAATAATTTTGTAGAAAATTAACGGATGGAAATAAGTAAGTACAAAAAAATGTGATTCTTCGTTGAAATTAAGGTTCTTTTATGTAAAAAAAACTCTGTGCCATGAACTATTGGAATATTCATGAAAAGATCCTATGATCGGAGTTGCCAGCGTAAAATTATGACATGGAGTTATGCAGTTAGATATTAACCACACCGTCTTAAAAGAACAATATTTGGGCTCATTTCTCATACAGATCTAGGCTTTTTTACCACAACGTTTTGCATTTTTTCATAAAATATTAGAGAAATTCCAACGTTTTCCTTACATTCTTGTTTAAAGACGAAGCCAATTTTTTAAAAGTCAATAATTCATTAAAATAACAACCATATATCGCCAGAAAAAAATCCACTTGTTTTAGCCGAAGTGTTCTCTGAATTTCTGCCACCTAAATTGACTGGATCGTACACTCACATAACCAAAGGAGTACTTCCAGAATTTTTTGAAGATGTGAAGATGTGTGTCTAAGTGTCAAAGCTTAAATTTGATAGATGCATGACGGAGTTCCTGCCCATTTTAACGTAGAACATGGAATTTAAGCGAAGCGAACATTGGTTTTGGCCTCCTCGAACACCCGATTTAAATCCTATAGATAGTTAGACCACACTACTGATTCATGTGAGGTAATTAAAAATTCTCTAGGAATTTTTAATTGGATAAGTTGTTCAATGCTTGGAATATTGTGTAATAGTGGTAATTTCCAATATTTATTGTGATATTTTATGGTTTTCTGTTAATAGTTAAGGCTTCCTTCAATTCATTTTTTTAAATTTTAATGTATTTTTATTTTAATAACAGTTCTTTTATGGAGCAAAATCCTATGTGCACTATTACCCATTCTATTGTCTTGCTCTAACACTGTAACGTTTATGAAAGACCGTAGATCAGTTACATTTGTAGAGAACTCTGTAGATGCACTCTCTCTGCGGATATGGCAGAGTGAAAGAACGTTGGCCCCCTAAATAATGAGATTTTCCAGGCTTCCGTCATTCCTGCACTGAATGGTAGTTAGGACTTACCAATGTATGTCGCTCGTGAGCGCACGTATGGCCACTGAATAGTAATATGCCGCCCCCTCTCCCACACAATCTCTGACTTCTGGGAAAAATCGTGTGATTAGTAGGTATAAGGGGTAAAAATATTATTATTATTATTATATTGATGATAGAAAAAAATATACACAAGGAATTTCATCTAGGAGTGGTGCTACTTATACCCCTTATGATAGAAGCAAAAGTGTTTATAGTTTAATTTTTGTAACTCGCCTCATATTTAAGGAAAAATAATAATTTTTTACATGAAAGGTTTTTTCCATTTATTTATTAGACCTTGTGTGTAATATACAGGCTGTTACAAATTCGCTTCTCACTACAGGGATCTCGGAAATGGTAAGAGGTACGAAGTAGCTTAAATGGGGGCAAAATTGCGTAATCAGGGGGACCAACATTATGCTTCTAAAAAATCAAGACTAACATGTTTAGTTTTCGAAATATTTGAAAAAAAAACGAAATTTTGGAAATCCGTTTTTGTTTCATTTCAGCCTTGTTTGAGGTGATATTGAAAAAAGAAGAACACTTTCTCATGGCCACTTTTTACCGTCTATCGAATGGCATAATCAATTTTTATATGTAACGTTTCGTCTCTCGAGGACCATCATCAACTTAATTTTTTTTAAATACGACCCTGGAAATTTTAGTAATAATAGTAATAGTAATAAAATTTCTAGGGTCGCATTTAAAAAAATGATGATGATGGTCCCGGAAAGACGAAACGTTACATACAAAAATTGATTATTATGCCATTTGATAGAGGGCAAAAAGTGGCCATGAGAAAGTGTTCTTCTTTTTTCAATATCACCTCAAACAAGGCTGAAATGAAACAAAAACGGATTTCCAAAATTTCGTTTTTTTTCAAATATTTCGAAAACTAATCATGTTAGCCTTGATTTTTTAGAGGCATAATGTTGGTCCCCTGATTACGCAACTTTGCCCCCATTTAAGCAACTTCGTACCTCTTACCTTTCAGAGATCCCTGTAGTGAGAAGCGAATTTGTAACAGCCTGTATAGAAAATATTTAGAAACTAGGAAACTATTTGTAAAGGAAACTCTATTTCATTCGTACAAATCTTGGAGCATTAGATGTATGACAAAGAGAAAAAGGATTATCGTTCATACAATTTGCAGCGGCAATATTTTGTCTACATTTACCATTATCATCATCATATCCACCAATCTGATACAATACACCAATTTAATACACTTACTTAATGCACCTTTCACTAATGTTAATATTTTTAGCAATCAGCTTCTTTTATTCACATCTGTGCTTCATTGAAAACCCAAAGTTCTAAACTTAAATTAGGTACTATATTTCTTTAAAAATATCTATGTATCTTAAAAGTTATTGCTTGCAACTTGTCCTCCCTACAGGTTCAAGTCTCCTCCCTTTACCCTACTTTTATTCTGCTAAGACCATATCTTCATTTTTTCAATTCTGCCTCATTATATCGTACTTCTAACCAGATCCCATCCAATTGTACCCAAGGCACCGAGCGAAAATATGTTAAAGCAGCTCCTGCAGTAACCTATATCTATTCTCTCCCGAAAAGGCCAGCCGAAAAGCAACACGGGATTGCTATTATTGTCTTCATTAATCTTGGGAGATACAGAAAAATGGCAACGAGCGGCCCGAGGGGTCGCAAATCTCCTAGGGGGGAAATTTATCCGGGTGTAGTTGAGTTTTCAGTAATTCGGATCCGTGGATGGGCCAAGATATTTTTCCGGCTTTTCGAGATTCTCACAGAGAGGTGTTTCAGGTGGTATTCATATGTAGGTACCTATGGTTATACAGGGTATCTCTGAAATAAGTGTGGTAGAGGGCACGAAAATAAACAAGTTTTATTAAGCAACTGATGGTCCAAAACATTAAGTTTTAAATTGAAAAAAAAAAACGGTACAATTTTGTGGCTTGTGGCTCTGGGATACTCTAAATAATAAAGTACCTGAGGGTTGCTTTCGCTGTACAGCAAGAAATAAACGCTCTCTCAATGGTAATAATAAAGAATTTTATTGAAAACTGGTGTACAGAAAACTTGTGTATGGAAAGACGTGTTAACAGGGTGAGTGTTCGTTGGAGAGTAGTTGGAGAGTGCCTTGTGGTTGAAGTCGGTCGTATATCGGGTACGCGTCTGGTGGCCGGCATCAGCAGCCCTTCTTGGAACGCTGGTTCGTCCGGTGGCGTCCTGCGGCGCTCTTGACGTTGTGCTTTCTAATATGGGTCACTTGCAAACATGTGTACCCACATACCTATATCAAGAGAGAACAAATAATGTAAATCATCTGAAAGAAATATATCTCAGGAAATTCGCATTTTATATGAATCTGGTGAAGTCAATAATTTCAAGAGAAATTTAATTAAAAGGTTTGTCTTGCACATGATGGAGGAATTATTGAAAATATATAATTCATGTATTCGTTAATAAACTCTGAAGTTTCCTTTATGACTACTTATTTAAAATAAAACATAAATATCTAATATTATTATTTTATTTTACATTGCAATTTTTATACATTGGCCATTGCGACATTAGTCTTTCAAAGCAGAAGTTTGAGCAAATTATTAAGTAAACCCGCAACATATATATTCCGTTGGAATCAGAAAGAGGCAGAGATTTCGAAAATCGAATAATATACAGGGTGTTCCATTTAAAAAACCATAAGTTTGGTTCGTATCTTTGGAACACCCTGAATAATATCTATTTTCATAAACTCGTTAAACTCACAGAAAAATTCCTTGCAATTTTTATCTTAATTACTTTTGTCTAACTCACAATATAAAAAAGTTAAGGGGGATAAAATGTAATATGAATAACCGTGTACTACGTGATGATTTGCATCACACCAATAGTGATTGTTGTGAATATTTAACAGCATTCATCGATAAAATGCACCTTGCTTGTAAAATCCGGATCTTGCGCTATTTGATGTCGAAACCACTGGCAAAATTCCACACGGGGCTATCACACATGTCGCGAGTACTGCGCCTCCGATCCTACTCAACGAGGTTTATGATGTTTTCGTCGTTGTCGAAAACATGTTGCGACCTTCATATGTCAGGTGGACATTCCCAGTATTCCGTAACCTTTGAACTACCTTTTTCACTGTTCTTCTGTTAGGTTGTCGTTTGTTACGGTAACAGACCGCATACAAATAAGTCTCATTTAAATTGTACTGACATTCTCACACAATATCTGGTAGTTCTTGATCAGAAAACATTTTATTCGCCGGCAAAGTAATACTGCAACACACAACGCACGTGCACAAGATGCACTGGATCGGTTTACATTTATGGTTAATTTTCTTAATTAATTCTCTCGAAAACAGAAGCATTTAACCATCAGCTGCTTAATAAAAGTTACTTATTTTCGTGACCACTATCAGTCTTTTCAAGGAATGCAGTTATTTCAGAAACACCCTGTATAACCGCTGCATTCAGCTTAAGAAGCGCCTCGATAATATATGTTTAAAATATTCCAACATCTATCTAAAATTAACATGATAACAGTTCCAAGTTAAACCGCATTTGTAAATGTTCATTTGCTTAATCAAATGCAAAGGTAAAACTCTGCATACTAAAAGTAAATTTATATAGGATGTAAATTTAAGGGGATCGGTTTTTTAGGGATATAATATTTGTTCCCATGAATATGAATCTAGAATTCTTTTATTTTAAATCAAATAAATAGTATGTAGTTATAATTAGTTTTTTAAGCAACACTTTAATTCTTGTTTACGCTGCCACTGGACCGCACTATCAGCGTTGCTAGTTGTTTTTATAACTTACCAACCTGTTATTTTAAGTAAATAAATAAATCAAATCAAATTTATTTTTCAAAATAATTATATTTGTTGTTCAAATCAAGTTTTTACAAACAATTCTGTTACTATTCTTTTAAGCAGTGTATGTATTTAATTAGTGAATTTCAGTGACCTCTGACATCGACCTAGTTTATCTGAACTGAACTACTGTCATTGTCACAGTTTAAATTTAAGCAGAATCCCATCATATTCCGAACGCTTCCGAAGGGAACGCATCTGAAAGCTGTCTCATTTCCCATTAAATAAACATATACATACTAAGAAGAGAAACCCATATATTAATGTGAATTGCATATTTTTTAGTTTACTTTTTCTTTGCATTTAATAGAATTTCAAACTTTAATTTCTCTGCAAAACTTTTCAGCACAATTTCCTGCGCTTTCAGATGCAGACCTTTTCAGCTCCCATATATTACGTTGTGGATCAAATAGCAGGTTTTTAGGTACTGCAGGGTCATCGCAGTCCGTAGGTGACCTCAGCGTCTAAAAGAAAATAACAGGAGAGATACTCGAGGGATTTACGACATGTTTAATATTTATAGGTCCTGGGACAAGAATAAATCGCATAGAAGCTTTGTTTACAGCTTGATATGATTACTTTGTGCTGTGAAAAGTGGGAAATGCCAACAGGAATTTTTATTTGGATAATTTTACGAGAAAAATATGCTTTATGAAAGTTATTGCACCTAGAGTTATATGGGTCAAGATATTTATTTAAAGTATGCACAGTTAAATATAAATACATACTAAAAACAAATATAAAATGTATCTCATTATTGTACATAATAGTATACAGTGTCCCCCTAAAGTCGTGCACAAATTCATTATTAGGTAAACAAAAGAAATTATTAGAAATTCCCGAAACAGGTCGATTTTTGAATTTAATTTACAATTTTTTCAAATAATAATTTAATATACAGGGTGACCTATGTTCGAGTAATGACGTCATCACATTTTTTTAAATGGAACACCCCACTTTTTTTCCAATTTTCGGATTGCCCTAACTAAGCTGATTCCAAAAATATATCACAAGTTGCTTCTAATTGTTACAGGGAGGACAACAATACCCAAATTATTACAAATACTAAATTTATTTACAAATAAATAAACGTACTAAAAATTGAATCAAATCACCAGAAACACTTAAATTAAATGTTCAAATTGTTGACCATTTACTGCCAAACAATGGGCCAGACGGGAAGTAAATTCTTGCTGTACATTCCCAATGACTTCAGGCGGGATCGCTCGAACTTCTTGCCGAATTCGTTCCTTCAGATCGTTAATNGCATTGGGACTAAAGTAGATTACCTCAAACAATGAGCTTAAGCTTACCTGAATTATCGCCTAGTAATTCTCATATTAAGTGGTTAAATTGTGCTCTTCTGTGATGTAATTTGTAGAGGAATTTCAAATAATCACATTATTTATTAGTGGAATAAGTTGTTATTTAATGACTACAGCAAAGTGTTTTTTTTTTGTAATTTGGAATTAGATCGTTGAGTTCCAAAATTGACACATACAAAGTAATCTATAAATACTTTCCCATAACAACATTTTAAAGTATCAGTTTAAGCCAAGTTCCTATGGTTATACAGGCTGTTACAAATTCTCTTCTCACTACAGGGATCTCGGAAACGGTAAGAGATACTAACTAGCTTAAATGGGGGCAAAGTTGCCTAATCAGGGGATCAACATTGTGCTTCTAAAACATCAAGGCTAACATTGATTAGCCCTCTATCGAACGGCATAATCAATTTTTATATGTAACGTTTTGTCTTTCCAGAACCATCATCAACCCCATTTTTTTAAATACGGCCCTGGAAATTTTAAAACATTTTTTGAAAATGAATTTTTAGAGACAAAACGTCTGAATCTGGTTCGGGCTAAGGAAGTACTGTATTGAAGGCTTGCAAAAAATTATTATTATTATGCTATTCGATAAAGGGCAAAAAGTTGCCATGAGAAAGTGTTCTTTTTTTTCAATATCACGTCAAACAAGGCTGAAATGAAATAAAAACGGTTTTCCAAAATTTCGTGTTTTTTTTTCAAATATTTCGAAAACTAATCATGTTAGCCTTGATTTTTTAGAAGCCCTGATTACGCAACTTTGCCCCCATTTAATCTACTTCGTACCTCTTACCGTTTCCGAGATCCCTGTAGTGAGAAGCGAATTACTAACAGTCTGTATGTTCTAAATAATCTGGTTTTCGGTGATACAAATAATGAACAATATTAGCTGCTTAAGTATCTTGAAAAATGTTTAACCAAGGTCAATGGAACTGGTTGGTGATTCTATCAACCTGTGCGAAAATACTGAGAGACATCGTTATAAAGAATCTTACTATATTGACACCACTGAGTATCTACTTGTTATTCATCAAGCAATGGTTAGTGTAACTGGAAGCATCTAAGCGTTTTAGGTATTCTCCAAATTTTTGTGAGATTTCTTAATTTAAAATCCTGCTCTGATCAACTCATCTTCCACTTATACAACTTCTATTTTCTCATTCTGTATTTCTTCACTAGCCTAGAGGTTGGCTTCCCCTAGACCCTTAGAGGCTACTTAACTTGGTTTGCAAGCTTCCTTGAAGGGGTGTTCCATTTAAAAAAAATTGTGATGACGTCATTACTCGAACATAGGTCACCCTGTATATTAAATTATTATTTGAAAAAATAGTAAATTAAATTCAAAAATCGACCTATTTCGGGAATTTTTAATAATTTCTTTTGTTTACCTAATAATGAATTTGTGCACGACTTTAGGGGGACACTGTATGTATAAATTGAAAGACTAGCAAGTTTAAAACTGAGCTATATGAAGACGCTGAACTTCTAGGAAGTTTTGTGAACTCAAATTATATTTACGTAGAACTTTAACTTATATCTGGATTCAAGAGATCTGTTTATAACTCAAAACTTAGTAGTATTATACAAATAAAAACTGTGATTATAAAGAAGTGCTCTATTATAGTTCTTATACAGACCTTTGATAGCGTGTTTTGAGCATCCCCTTCAATAATTTTCACTTACAGCAGGCAAATGCTTTCTAATATCGAGGGGATTTTTTATCAGTGAAGGGTGCTGTTCGTGGCATTTTTCTATTAATTAGAAGCCATGCCATAGAAAAAAAAACATTCATTGATTCGCACAGAATCGATAAAGATTTGTCTAATCTATAAACTAAAGTATAATTAGTCCATATTTTGGGAATATATTTGCAGTTAATAATTCCTACTGGAAACATATATAATTTAGTAGATTTAAAATGGCTCTTTACATGCAGTGCAACCCACATTTTGATACACTGAGGAAATTTAATTGAGACAAATAAAAGATTTATTTGTATTTGGTGAATTGGAGATTTATTTTTAATTCAATAAGGCACTAATTTAAATGAAAATGCTAAATATTTAGTTAAAAAAAACATGTTAAAAGCTATAACGACTAAAAGGGCTATTTACCGTGTAGAGCTATTTAAAAACTTCAGTCTATTTCGAATCTAACCTACGAAGTCGTCTCAATCCAATATAAGTAAATACTTATGTTCGAGGGAACCCAGACCTTCCACAAGTATAAGACGTGAAGAGGAAAACAAAATTTTTGCCTACGTTTTTCGAAAATTTTCCAAGTAGCCCCTAATCGGAAACTGAAAAAGTGGTCAGAATATTATTACAAAATTCGAATTGGGGAAATACAACGTGAAAACAATATCCACTTTAAAGGTCAACATTTTCCAAAATCTGGAGAGGCCAAATATGTAAATCTAAAGCGGACACCGCCGCAGAACCTTTGCGGACCGATCATACGATGTATTCAAACGTCGACCTTACAACTCATTAACCAGGGACAGTACGTATAGTACGCTTAATATGCTTAATATAGTAAGTGTATGCTTAATCCAAAATTGTATAATTCAACGTTGTTAAAATTTTGAAAACTCTTTTTGAAAACTCTTTGTAAACGACAATTTATAAAACTGTGCCTTTAAATTAATTAATCAATCTTATTGATGATAGTGTGCAACTTCAAGTCGTTTATAGCGTTTATAAAATCATATCACTGTCAAATCAACAACTTTAAATTAAACAGAACTCTGCTATTCAACAAACAAATTTTCGTTTTCTTGCGCTAATAACTTCAGTTCTGATTAAGACTGGTTGAACCAATCGGGCAACTAAACAGAGCTTTTTAGTAGTGACGTCACATACGCCAAATAATAGGCAACCCCATAGTACACATTGTCATGAAGAATTTCTCAATATTTTTACTAGATCGATTTTCGACCTTATGTACTTTGAACATTAAGTGCCAAACAAATTTCTTCTTTGTCATGTCCTCAAATATCCCGATATTCTGGCAATATTAGAAATATTTAAGAAGTTTCAAACCCCAAGTGATAAACTAAAACAACCATAAAATTTATAGAAAAGTATTGACTTTTATAGTAATTAATAAATTAAAATTATATCAATGTTACTGAGCATGCGCATTAAAGATAATTTCATGTAAGCAAAGTAGCCTCGCAACAACATATCATTCAAGAAAGTTTAGTTTTAGTTAAGAGTACGTCTATAATAAACCACTTGAAGAAAAAAAAAACACTCGATAAACACAACACACAGCATAACACCAATAAAAACAATAAACATACTTAGTATAACTAGAAAATGCCAAGATTAAACAGAAGAAGAGAAAATACGCTAATGATGACAGCGATGATATATCAACAAGTTCTCACCTGCGCATGAGGCTATTCTTTCCGACTATGCGCATTAGGTATAACACAATGTTAAATTTTTTATTTCTCACCGGGATATTATAAGCTTATATCGTCATAGTTACGCTCTCAATAAAGAGAGTCATAACTCCCTTGGGACATTATAGATTCTATAATTCCCTCTACCTTTCACAAGTAAAAATAAAATAAAAAATGCTAATATACATATATGTGTATATATTTATGAAATGAAAACTGAACCATATTTTATTTATTTGCGTCATTACAAATAATAAATGTACAATTTTGAAATGTTCCCTGAAAATTACTACCGCCACTGGAAACAATTTCTTCTTTTGTATGACTGGAGCTTCTGTTCACTACAGTCGAGGTACCTGCCTCTTCTAATGGCAAAGTAGACAACATACGCGCCGTTTTATTTCTCAATTCGATGCTATCCTCCAGATACCCCTCCGCCACCGTGGAACTTTTCCAACCTCCGTGTCTTTTTAAGTTAGTCATAGTTGCTCCTGCATTAGCTAGAGCAGTAGCAGAAGTGCGACGAAGGCAATGTCCCGTATAGGAAGATGGGTTTGGCAATCCTAAATACATTGCGATTTTGCTGGGAATTTTCCCAAACATGTTTTTTCCAATTGGCTGAGATGTACATTTATTTTGTCGGAAGCGCAAAAAAAATCGTTCAATACCTTTAGGACGCAAAGACATATAAAGTCTTAATAAAGGCAAAGCAGAGAACTCTTTTTCATCCACAATTGTAAATTTCTTCGATACACCAGTTTTACTTTCCGGTACGTTCACTACCATAACGGAATCCCGGTCCTCTATATCCGATATCTTCATATTCAAAAGTTCCTGACTTCTGCATCCTCCAAAATAACCCATAATCAAAACAACCTAAAACAAAAAAAGGAAATAAATACACACAAAAAGGAAAATAAGAAAAAAATTACCTTATGCAATAAATGAATTTCATTAGGAGCGTTCTTTAGAAATCTGATAACATCATTAGGAGATAAAACAGCAGACTTTTTCGGCTTATAACTCTTACTCTTCCGTTTCAAAAAAGCCTCTAGTTCATTGAACTTGGCGATATCTCGTTTCTCATGTATATTCACCTTCGATTTTAGCATTGACCATTTAGTCCATAAAGAATTCGGACTATACGTTTCTGACTGCAACGAATAAACAAAATTACTACCAAATCTACCGAAAAACATAGAATATTCCTTACCAATTCTTGAAAATATGCCAGTAATACAGTTTCAGTGGCATCTTTTGGCATAACATTATTCCGTGTCAGCCACTCCAGATATATCTTGTATTCTTTTTGATATACGGCTTCACTTTTCGATGGAATTAATGATTCTCTTGCTTTTTCAGCTTTTTTCAAAATCTGCTCCATTATATTTGGGGTAGAAAACACGTTTTTAACGCAAACACAGCTTGATAACAAAGTACTGTTTATAAGCAAGTAACAATTCTGTTTATAAACACGTAACATAGCAACAACCTAGCAACAACAAAACTCTTATAATCAATGGTACCTGATTCAAATATACTGGGAAGGTAATAAATTGGTACATTTTTTCCGTTTTAAAATTAAACAATATTTTATTGAAATCGGTCAGAAATAAAATTATCTATGTACCACGGGAATTAATGAGCCTTAATAACCTCAGGCAATTGCTCTCCCTCGGGCCGGACGCCCTCGGGACGCAAACTTTGCCATCGGTAATTAAGGCCCTTACAATTCCCTAGATACATAAATAACTATAATTTATTTAAATTTATGAATATTCTTTTATATCGTTTTTTGTAAGTTTTAAGCACATTAGTGCATCTATTTTAAGTAACACGTGTTGGCTCTTCTTAAATACTTCTAATTCCTTCTAAAAATAAATTAATTTGAAGTTATCCATTTCTATTGTTTCTGTATGTATAGTACACTTGGGTCAGATTCAGAGAGATTTTAACCATGGATAATTGTAATAATATACGCAGTATACATTAAATCAAAATGTGTTCACTGATATAGGGGAGGGGACGGTATATTATGACTAGCGCCCAATTCATCACCGATCATACGGTTCAGAAAAAAATGCTCTAATTTTATTTAAATTATTTTTCTCTTCTATTCTCCTATCGGGGTAAATTCATAATATCAGGTAGGTATAACGTAACACTATTAGAATGCTAAGACCTCGCCTATGTTTACGTAATTTCCTGGAATAATCTGTGTGCTCCGGAATCGATAATTTGCACCATTCAATTCCAAAGTAAAACAAACATTCGACAACATCGTTAAGATTTCTGTCAAATTTGAGCGGGGAAAGTTGCATTGGGACTAAAGTAGATTACCTCAAACAATGAGCTTAAACTTACCTGAATTATCGCCTAGTAATTCTCATATTAAGTGGTTAAATTGTGCTCTTCTGTGATGTAATTTTTAGAGGAATTTCAAATAATCACATTATTTATTAGTGGAATAAGTTGTTATTTAATGACTACAGCAAAGTGTTTTTTTTTTGTAATTTGGAATTAGATCGTTGAGTTCCAAAATTGACACATACAAAGTAATCTATAAATACTTTCCCATAACAACATTTTAAAGTATCAGTTTAAGCCAAGTTCCTATGGTTATACAGGCTGTTACAAATTCTCTTCTCACTACAGGGATCTCGGAAACGGTAAGAGATACTAACTAGCTTAAATGGGGGCAAAGTTGCCTAATCAGGGGATCAACATTGTGCTTCTAAAACATCAAGGCTAACATTGATTAGCCCTCTATCGAACGGCATAATCAATTTTTATATGTAACGTTTTGTCTTTCCAGAACCATCATCAACCCCATTTTTTTAAATACGGCCCTGGAAATTTTAAAACATTTTTTGAAAATGAATTTTTAGAGACAAAACGTCTGAATCTGGTTCGGGCTAAGGAAGTACTGTATTGAAGGCTTGCAAAAAATTATTATTATTATGCTATTCGATAAAGGGCAAAAAGTTGCCATGAGAAAGTGTTCTTTTTTTTCAATATCACGTCAAACAAGGCTGAAATGAAATAAAAACGGTTTTCCAAAATTTCGTGTTTTTTTTTCAAATATTTCGAAAACTAATCATGTTAGCCTTGATTTTTTAGAAGCCCTGATTACGCAACTTTGCCCCTATTTAATCTACTTGGTACCTCTTACCTTTTCCGAGATCCCTGTAGTGAGAAGCGAATTACTAACAGTCTGTATGTTCTAAATAATCTGGTTTTCGGTGATACAAATAATGAACAATATTAGCTGCTTAAGTATCTTGAAAAATGTTTAACCAAGGTCAATGGAACTGGTTGGTGATTCTATCAACCTGTGCGAAAATACTGAGAGACATCGTTATAAAGAATCTTAGTATATTGACACCACTGAGTATCTACTTGTTATTCATCAAGCAATGGTTAGTGTAACTGGAAGCATCTAAGCGTTTTAGGTATTCTCCAAATTTTTGTGAGATTTCTTAATTTAAAATCCTGCTTTGATCAACTTATCTTCCACTTATACAACTTCTATTTTCTCATTCTGTATTTCTTCGCTAGCCTAGAGGTTGGCTTCCCCTAGACCCTTAGAGGCTACTTAACTTGGTTTGCAAGCTTCCTTGAAGGCTGTGAATGGTTGACCAACTTCCGAGCAGATTGCTACGTCGACAGTTTGATGTCTTAGAGTTTCAAAAGTCATTCTCGTTCTCTTCTTGTGAAGAAACCCTGAAACTTCAGATGAGTCCTTGGTATTTATATTTGCTATAAACGCTAATCCATCACATTCTAATGCGTGGCTTGCTCCGTGCAATTCCGGTTGTTTATTTTTGAGGATAAATCTTTTCTAGGTTCCGGTTTGTTCTAATCGTTCGTCCGACTAAAATTATTTCCATTCGTTTGGATTTCTGTTGCCTCTCTGCAGAGTCTTGGTAAAAGCTTCTTCCTTGCACTAGAATTCTGGTATTGGTCTAAGGAGGGCCCTGTATCTGCAACTGTTAATTTTTCTACGTCCGGAATAGATAGCCCTTGTAGATCGTCCTGGGAACGGTTGCCCCTAATTTCCTTGAAGTATTGTAGATGACATTATTGTTGTCCTTCCTTGAGATGCGGCCTAATCAGAGCATCCTTGTACATAGAGCAGATAGGTCGTTGTGAGATATTCCTCTTTGTGCTTGTCGTTAGGTATTATTCCGATGGCTAATTTAATATCTACTCGCGTACGTATAGTTAGTATTACCTCTAAAAATAGACCATAAGTGTTGTAGTTCCTGGNTGCTCTGATCAACTCATCTTCCACTTATACAACTTCTATTTTCTCATTCTGTATTTCTTCGCTAGCCTAGAGGTTGGCTTCCCCTAGACCCTTAGAGGCTACTTAACTTGGTTTGCAAGCTTCCTTGAAGGCTGTGAATGGTTGACCAACTTCCGAGCAGATTGCTACGTCGATAGTTTGATGTCTTAGAGTTTCAAGAGTCATTCTCGTTCTCTTCTTGTGAAGAAACCCTGAAACTGGAGATGAGTCCTTGGTATTTATATTTGCTGTAAACTCTAATCCATCACGTTCTAATGCGTGGCTTGATCCGTGCCATTCCGGTTGTTTATTTTTGAGGAAAAATCTTTTCTAGGTTCCGGTTTGTTCTAATCGTTCGTCCGACTAAAATTATTTCCATTCGTTTGGATTTCTGTTGCCTCTCTGCAGAGTCTTGGTAAAAGCTTCTTCCTTGCACTAGAATTCTGGTATTGGTCTAAGGAGGGCCCTGTATCTGCAACTGTTAATTTTTCTACGTCCGGAATAGATAGCCCTTGTAGATCGTCCTGGGGAACGGTTGCCCCTAATTTCCTTGAAGTACTGTAGATGACTTTAATGTTGTCCCTCCTTGAGATGCGGCCTAATCAGAGCATCCTTGTACATAGAGCAGATAGGTCGTTGTGAGATATTCCTCTTTGTGCTTGTCGTTAGGTATTTTTCCGATGGCTAATTTAATATCTACTCGCGTACGTATAGTTAGTATTACCTCTAAAAATAGACCATAAGTGTTGTAGTTCCTGGTACTAACGTGTTGATAAAACCTTGTTCTTGAACTGAATAATGATGGTACTCAGCGTTCGGACTCCTTCTATCCTGTTGTATCCACAAGACTAGATAATAAATATAACGTCAATATATCTGAACCAACACTTTGATTTTAGAGTTGCTGATCTCCAGACTTTCTTCTCAAAGGCTTCCATGTAGAGCTGTTCGCAAATCTGATACTTAAAGGGAAAAAACGTTTATCAAGTGCACACTGTTGCCAAGTGTAGTAAATTCTTATTCTTGTCATCTGCCAAGAGTTCTCGATAAAGTCCTTCCAAAGTTTCTTCAATTAGAACTTCTGCGAATAACGATGTCAAGTCGAACTCACTAGGATATCATTTGGATCTAGTTGGATTCTTGTCAATAAAATCTTTAGCGTCTTTGACATGGTATCCAGTCTTTCCCACTAGATCTTTCTTTTGGTATGACACATATTGCGTGTGTAGGTCTGTAGAAAGTAATAAAGCTGAGATTGAGTCACTTTGAATAAGACTTCTTTGTAGTTTCTTGAGAATGTTAGATGCTCTAATAGCAGATGTCACCTTTTTCTGGAATTTCTTAATAGGGTCCTGTAGCAGGTTCTCGACTATGGATATGTATTCTGTTAAATCTAAGATGACAGTTACATTTCCTTCGACACCCGGAAGTATTGCAATTTCATTGTTTTCCTTCTTTGATGGCTAGGACTTTTTTCTATATAATTTGGTTGCGGAAGTTTAGCAAGTTGTAATACGTGAGCTGCCACAGCTCTTACTTCTTTCACAACTTCGTGGTGGAGACGTCAACACATCGTTTCCACGAAACTGATGATTTTCTTGATTGGAACTATCCTGGGTGCTATTTAACATTTGTATATAGAAAATTTAGCAGTTTAGACGTATTCATAGTTTTTTGCTTAAAATAATCAGATAATTTATTTCACTTTCACAATGTGCTTAAGGACCATCCCGTATTCCAAGAGACACTTCTCTCCTGCAGCAGAAATTTAAAATTCAGTGAAGCATTAAAGTTACATCCTGCATAAAAGAATTTATCAGTTCGCACATGTATACGGCTGCTATAAATCCCGTAGCCGTTGTCGAACATTAAATATTTTCCCCGGGGTGTGTTTTAAGTCCGATATCCCCTTACAGCTTTCTTTCCGCTGATAATGGCGCAAAGAAAAACGTTCTTTCTCGTGGACTGCATTCCGAAGTGCGAGAAAGAGGTCGGCGCGTGATGGCCACAGACAAGTTTAATTTAATAGACGAGGTAAAATAAAAATTCCGCTTTGTTTTCTTTCGGGATCGGAGGAGATACAACCATTATATTTCTCGAGGGATGCTCCGTCGGGCTTTCCCGAGTTATCTGTAATGAGCTGAATTACTATCGCACGGAAAAAAGTGCAAAATAAAAGGACTGGCTGTAAATTGCGTTGTGTGAGGGATACGAAGAGAGATGTGTGCAGGAATTTACGAAAACAATTTTCAGAGAATAGATTGTGTTATACAGGGTGTTTATAAATGAAGTAGCAGAAATAGTACCAGTGAATGTAGAGCTAAAAATAAGAGGATTAAAATAAAAATACCTCATATGAAAGTTACACCCTTGAGGCGATGTACCCCTACCCTAACATTCGGTCATTAACCTAGCTTTTAATGCGTTTTTAATCCGTAGTTAATTACAACGAATAAACAGAGCTTCTTAGCTAGACACATGAATGATTAAGGTATTTTTTACTATTTAAATATTAACAAGTGTTATTTATTTGTTAATAAAAACAAATGTATAAGGATAGTAATTGTTTTCGAATGTTAGGTTATTACAATTTAGTATTTTTA
>NW_019416463.1:1272054-1321718 GCF_000390285.2 Anoplophora glabripennis | reverse complement strand
TACTTGGCTCAAGAAAACTTCATGTTATGTAGAATCATCACACCAAATTTCATCAAAATCGGTTCGATAGATTTTGCATAATAATTTTGCAATCCAAATTTTGAAAAAAAATTTGCAAATTTTCAAAATTTTGCACAGCAAAAACCAAGGCCCTTAGATGCTTGAAAATTTAATCACATATAGAAGAGCTCTCAAGCTTTCAAACGCTTTTCGAAAAATTCGAATCCGTCAATTAGGAGAGCCCTGGCGCTTGTTTAAAAAATTGGTCGAATTTTTGTACTTATGTTATAAACAATTAGAATAACTTTGTGAATATTCAATCAAATCAAATTTTCTAAAGCAGGCATCAAAAGTTATTGGAAAGACGCTTCTTTAAAAAATAAACAGATTGATTGGTCAATTAGTCACGTAGTTATAGCCGATCAAAGTTAACCGTCATTTACACTAAATGCACTGGGACATCCGGGCTAGTTTTTCGAAAAATACCTTTGGTATTCCGAGTACTTACCAGGTCTAAGTTTGCAATACTTTTCATTGGCAACCTACTTTAAAATGCTTTAAAGTAATTTATGCAAGCGAGAAATTCAAGAAAATCGTACGGGTGGTGGTGGTGGGAGAAGCAGAGAGCGCGACCGCTTCGGCCTGCTCTAAATTGAATCGGCGAGTTCAAAACCGCGACGCGCTTAAACATTTTTAATATCTCAGCTTCTGGAGGTCCGATTTTGATGATTATTTTTTAAATCGATGTCTTGTGATTTAAAAAAAAAACAATTTGCGTATTTTCAAATGCCTATCGTTAATAAATTATTGGTCTTTCAACAGTCCGATAATTATTTATCTTTAAACTTCCTTTAATTATCAACTTTATTTTTTTATTGCATCAAAGGTAAGTATATAAACTTATATACTGTTTATCAAAAATTAAAAACAAATTTATTTAAATATTCTAAAATTGTTTAAACAACAATTATTTTCAAAATATGTCAAAAATTAGTAATTAATTAATTTAATCATCATTTCTTTTGTGATTAAAGTATAATTCAAATTATATTTACAGTTTAAAATATAAGCAAATGAGAAATTAACTCATTATATTACAAAAATACAAAATTATGGTACAAAAATTCGACCAATTTTTTAAACAAGCGCCAGAGCTCTCCTAATTGACGGATTCGAATTTTTCAAAAAGCGTTTGAAAGCGTGAGAGCTCTTCTATATGTCATTAAATTTTCAAACATCTAAGGGCTTTGGTTGTTGCTGTGCAAAATTTTGAAAATTTGCAAATTTTTTTTCAAAATCTGGATTGCAAAATTATTATGCAAAATCTATCGAACCGATTTTGATGAAATTTGGTGTGATGATTCTACATAACATGAACTTTTCTTGAGCCATGTATGAAGGTCCTATACCCAACTTAAAGACCCCACAAAAATTCCCTAAAAAGTAATGTTTTTAACCCCATTTTTGGCGATTTTTTCGATTTTTACAATAATAAACATGATTCATTCGATTTGTAACTATTCATATTTTGTAAAATTTAATTACAAACTTTTTTTTCCGCTTCCATTTTCGCCTAAAATCAACTCTTGATAAGATAAAAGATTAAATAGAAAGAAAAATATGACATATTTTGAATTTTTTTAACATATTGTGCCGCCAAAAGTTAAGCCCACTTTTTTTTTATACGCATAGAAAAATTTTTATTTCTAGTGATATTTGAAAGCCAAAAAGCCAAAAATCTCCGTGGATATACGATTCACCCAAATATGGACTCTTTGAAACAGATACCGTCTGGACTAATGATTGTTTTCGAATGTTGGGTTATACAATACACTATTTTTAATATTGTTAATTTAGCCCGGTACTTTGAGTCTCTGTTAAGATTTGATTAACTAATCAGGTGATTAGACTGATCATTCATACTTTATAAAATAAATCAGTATATGTAGTCTAATCACCTGAACAAGAGATTCAAAGTACCAGGCCTTAACATTTTCACTACGGTTTATAATTGAATATGAGATTTATGTTCAATTAATTATTCGGTTTGTAGTACGTATACCTTATTGTGTGACTTATACCTACCTATTTAAAATTACAGTACGGCTAAAAAAATCCTCACTCGTCCGCCCATAAAGTCTTTATAATTCGCTGCACTTTGATTTTGAAACCAGTTGCAAAATTAAAGACGACTGAGGAAATCAGCTGTTTCACTTCAACGTTCGAATGCTGTACTTCGCCGGCCAGCGTGTTCTCTATTACAAAGTAGGGCGCCGAGTTAATGGAAGTTAAGGGGTAATTCGCTTCTTTTTTAAAAGGTCGAGAAACATTTTTTTTCGATTTTCTGTCTTTATTAGGTCTTCCGAATATGTGGTTAAAATTAATGACTGAATCACCCTGTATAAAAAAAATAATGATTTATTTTCACTGCGCTGTTGCAATTACGAGTATAATAATAATTAACATCTTGAAGGTAAATTTCATAGCCCAAAAAGTTTTTCACATATTGTCATATTTTGCCCCTCTCCCATCCACTTTGTGTTTGATAATAATGAATTATGTATGTTTCGTTATTAACCGAAAGGAAGTTTCGAACTAATTAGTACAACGTCGGCGTTAAAGTTAATGTCATAAACAAATTTTGTTGTGTTCTATCAAATTACAGAAAACTTCATAAATATACATTGGATTTAATTTCATCCAACGCACTTTTGGGAAAACTGTTGCCAGATAAAACAAACATCAAATTAATTCTTGTTTTTAACGTTTAACAAAATTTATTAATTAAACAGTACCATTTCAATGAAACCGTTTACACACCGAATGATTACATTCCACTTTCATTGCGTGTTTGTAATTAATTTATTTGTGATTAATCAACCGCTTCCTTGAAATTAAAATAATGTATAGACTGTTTCTGAAAGAAGCGCGATCTTTCAAAGGATGTGAATATAAATAATTTTCATTAAGCAACCCGTGGCCTAAAGGGTCAGAAAGTTAATCTAGAATTATTATGCGAAACTTATGCCGACCCTGCATCGCCCCACTTAATTAACTGATTAAGTGTTTACAATTAACTTAGTTGGACAAGTTCAGTGTGGTTATTTGCACAGCACGGACCCGAATGTTGCTTTTACGAACTGCATATTGATTTACGTTGTTTTATTTGCTTTAATCAAATAAAAAATTAGCGGATATGATGTGGCACGGGGAGTGCGAATATGATTTGTCGTTTGTATGTGTATTTTTACCTCCAAAGACAACCATTGAATCCCAGGACAGTACAAAACGCGGTTCAAACTGCGGAGCGTCCGTAGGGTGAACCTAATATGCATTTTACACTTTGTCGGGGAAAACCCGTACCGCAGTACCCATGATATTACACGTCAAATGGGTGTTGCAAATATTACTATATGGAATATGTTACGGGAGCAGTTACAGCACTGTTATCCTGTACAACGTGTGCAGGCTTTGACTGCAATTTATGCGTGTGATGCTAATCCTCATCTTGTATAAAATTCACGTCTTGAGCATCGATTTTCAGTGAATATTTTAAAATTGACGAATGGTGGCTCAAAATCATCGTTAGTGGCAGATTCTTAGTAGACAAATTAATTCGTGTTTTGTAGAGAGAACCAGCAAAGTAGCTGCAAAATTTTATTTTAATTATGTAAAAAACTGTCATTCTTCTGTCATTGTTCTGCCAGAAACAACAATCCCTCGACTGAAACTTTGAAACTGTCTCCCCAATTTCCTCACTGAATGTCCAATTTTACTGCAAATTAGTTTCAAATAGTTTTAACTCAAGCAAACCTAAAACTATATCATAAATTCATCTAGACCGAAAACAGCCCCAGGAAAATGCCTTCCACCCTAGGCCATAAATTACCAAAGTAGCATAAAGGGTAATCTAATAGTGCAGACTCTTTAAAACGGCGATTCAGAGACCCATTTTCGCTTTAAAGCTGCGCGGCTTATTCACTGACACTTCACGTTACTCTGGCCCAATTTTTCCATAAAAAATTTATTAAGGGGGCGACCTTTAGGGCTCATCGATCGCTATCTGAACCGGCGGCGTAGATTTCACCCTTTTCGCGAGCGACTTCACACAATGCCTAAATGAAATAACTTCATCTGGGTCTTTTGTACGCTCGTAAGGCTTCGGAAATGGTGATAGTAAGTAAGCGACAGTTTAACGTTTGGAACAGGTATTTAGGAAGTATACAATGTTTAGAGAAAAGGTACAATGTATTTATCAGTGACGAAAAGTCAGAAATAATATATACATTACTGTAAAAAAGGAATATAGTAAAATTACAAGAATTCCTAACTATAAATTTCATACGTAACATGAAAATCCAATTTACAATTACATTGTAATGTGGTTGTAAAAATTATTTTGTAAAATTACATTTAACTTAATGTGACTAAGTAAACGGCAGCTTATTATCTGGGGGAGATATTTAGTAAGTACACAAAATCTTTAGAATGGATAGAATGTATTTATTAGTGACTAAAATTTAAAAATAACAATACGTTATTGTAATAATACAATAATAATGGTAAAATTACAAAAACTAAAATTGATTTCCTCTCAACTGTAATTTTCATAAGCAATTTCAATTTAAATGTGCCTTTACAATTACATTGTAAAGTGGTTGTAAATATGTATATTCTGTAAAATTACGTTTAACTTAATGTTACTAATTGTAAGTAAGCAACAACTTAAAGCTTGGAATGAATATAGGTAAAATTACTAAAATTACAATAACTAAAATATGTTGCTGTAACATTCCTACAAATTCCAATTTAACTGTGACTTTACAATTACATTGTAAAGTGGTTGTAAAAGTATTCTGTAAAATTACATTCTACTAAATGCTACTAAGTACAGCTGAAAGTTGGGAACAGATGTTTAGGAAATATACAAAGCTTCCAGAAAAAATATAGAGCATTCATCAATGACGAAGAATAAAAAATTGTAAAAAGTAATACCTTAAAGTTACAAGGATTAAAATATATTAGTTCTTAATTGTACGTCATTCGCAATATGGAATTCTAACGTAAATGTTACAATAATTGTAAAACGGTAAAACGGCAAGATCGCATTCTTAAAATGTAATTTCACATTGGCATTTATACCTAAATTTACAATTGTGTGTTATTGGGCGTATAATAACTATGAAAATATACACTGTAAAAAATTTCACTCAAATTTCACTCAATTTTACTCAATAATGTATCAATTTCTGTCCACACCCGATTGAGTGAAATTTTCACTCTATTAGTATGAGTACAACTGAATAAAACTGTTGCAACAGAAATGAGCGAGTTTTACTCAAATACGAGTTACTGCTAACTATCAATTGACCGACTTTTGACTATTCAGAGTATATAAAACCAATTTAGAGTTGACTTTTTTTCTAATATGATTTAAATTTAAGTATTATTGAGTAATTTTTTACTCACTCAGACTTGGTTTTTAATTAACTAAATATTGAGTGCAAAATTAAATCACTCATAAATGATTAATTAGGGTATACAGTGTTGAAATTAATACACTTCGCGGAGCCTCCTCCTGTCCTGGCTCAGATCCGCCAGCTGAGACCTGCCAGCTGAGACCCGTCGGCTAAGGCCTGTTCTCCTGGCGATCACGCATTTAACGAGCCCCTATCAACTGTGGTCGAGATTACAGAAGCAATGTGTAAGTGGTACCATCTTCACGACGCCATTCAAATTACTCGAAATTTATATACATTTATACTCACTCAGCAATGAGGACATTTACTCTGATTTAGATACAAGTGTACCAGATACGAGTTTATGTGAAGAATTTATTTAAGGAGTACCTATATTTGAGTAAAAGTACTCAGTTTTAGTTTAAATATAATAACAAATGAGTAAAATTATCAAAATGCCCATTATTGTGTGAAAATGTATTCAATAATTTCACGCAATAGATTGACTCCGAACCTTTATTACTCTCAGTCACACCGACAGTACAGGGATAATAATAAAATTAAGCTAGTTTTTGTGATATTTCAGTATATGGGACAAGTAAGAAAAGTGGACCCTGGATAAAGCAATAAACTAACAGGAGAATCCTAGCAGCAGTCGCTGTAAAATTAATCCAAAATAAATAAAATAACAACAAAATTAAACCGTAAATAGTTTAAATTTAAGCAGAATTCGACCCTGTTCGCAACGCTTACAAAGGAGGCAACGGAGGTTAATCTCCGCTGTTATATTTACATGCTATATGTTCCCTTTTAAAGATCGGCTATTGCCAACTGTCTTTGCACGTGGTATAGTATGACAAGATGGTAACGGGTTAAAAACAAACTCACGTTAATTCGGTGAAGCGGGAATAGCCGAATACATCGTCACTGGTTTGTCTGTTACATTTTCATTATAGTTTTCTACTTTATCGGTTTACGAGAGGGCGCTTGTATAGTGCCTTTGTGTGGTATTTATTTATAAGAATATTTATTCCAGTATTTAGTGACGGTACAGTGTATTCTCCTGTTTGCGTGTTTAAGTTTTTGAGTGAAATGAAAAAGTAAGTATACAAACCAAGAAAAAGTTAATATGATTAGAGCCTACTTTTTGTCTGGAGAAAACGATTCTGCTGCAAGAAGACGATATCAAATAGATTATCCAGACCTTTAACTGCCAAATAAAAATATGTTTGTGACATTGGTTCAGCATTTAAGAAATTATGGGAGCTTTGAACGCCCATATGCTATTGTTGGACGGGAACAAATTCAGAGAATGAGAAATAATAAACCAGAAATTTTAAACGCCATGGAAAGGGATCCTGGTACCAGTACTCGACGACTACCCACAAAATTTCAAGTGTTATGCTAGAAAAATCAGGTGAGTGTACATATTATTTTTATATATTTGTCTACATCCATGTGTTATTATTGATTACTGCTTGAGTTTTCTACTAGGTTACTTGTTAGGAACTATATCACAGTTTATCTTTTTTTAAACAATTAATTTTTCGTTTTTGTATAATGATGGGACTCGTGACAAACACCCACTCAACAAAAGTAACGCGTCAGAGAGCAGTACCTCACGGCGAGTGGTGGGGTTTGCTTTTTAATAACCTTTCTTTTAAATATGAGATTTTTTTGACAACAATGTATAGCCCAGTTCCCAATTGTGCATGCGCTGCGAATAAAGCGCGCCGGGTAATTACTAAAAAGAGTAAAACAAATACCGTATACCATACGAATTATTTGACTGATGACACTCCATTTTCTTAAAAGAAGATTCGATTAATCTGACCTCTGAAAATCACAGAGAACAGAAAATAATAAAATGTGTAGTAAATATTTTACTAAAATCTGAAAGAAATTATGGAAACACGACGCGACAATATTCTGAACTCCATTAATTGCAGAATAACCTATGTCAGATTGCATAGATGCAATGACCTTTATTTTATAATTTTATCGATTTCATTAACATTATTAATGGTAAAACATGAGCGAACCACTTGAATTTAGGCGGGGTCTGCGGAATTCTCGCTTTTACAAAGGAAATTTCACGCAGAGACGAAAGGTCAGCCATTGGTGCCAACCCTTGCTCTCATCTAGCTGGCAAAGTTTCACTTCGTTAAACTTTCAATACAGAACTTTAATGCCTTCGGACGGCATCTGAAAGTTAGCTAAAGCCAGGGGTGGCCCCTGGAGAACCAAGGCCACTTCAGCAGACCGGAAGCTATATTTACACAACTGGGAAGTGGTGATTGACCTTAAGAGGTTATGTAGGGCGGGTCTTAAGAAACATGAGAGTTGCTCAATTTCCTACCACCAGGCAAATATGTATGTATTTGTTAATTTTTATTTTAATAACTCAATATAGACCAGACAAAATGGCAAACATGTCATATACATGCTGAATTAGTATATTACTGTAATTAATTATGGTGCACGAAAAACATTCATAAATCATACCTATAAAATGTATTTACTAATAATTGGGCAAAAAATACGATTATTGTTCTAAAATTTAATAATATACAGGGTTTTAATTGAGTATGTACAATAAATTCAAAGGACGATTATTTAAGTGATTTTAAGACAAAAAGTTCATATCAATATTGGTCCGCAAATGCTTCGTTTTCAAGATACAGGGTGTTAAACTATTTTAAAAAAAATAGCTATTTCGTAAATATCTTAAATATCCTTCACCCAATTTTGTTGTAATTTGGCAGTGTTACTTGTAGTGTTATTATATTTCGACATGTTGAAAACCTTAGTAAAGTTTTTGTCAGTGGCGGCCCCTAAGGGAGATACAACTCCTTGAAGGAGTAACTCAGGAAACAGTTTTTATTGCATAACTTCAAAACAGTTTAATAGTAAATTACGAATTTTTGGATGGTATTACTATTTGATTGCTTAATAATTGGTATAACATACAAATAAAAATTTACTACAAGGATGTAAGAAGATGCGGGACCATGGGGTAAATTATTTTGTACTCAATTTTTTTCTACTTCCTGAACCGAAAATATGAAAATTTATCGTATTTTGCATAAAAAGGTACTCTTCTTAGATTTTAATAGCATGAATCGTTTTCTAGTAAAGTCCATTTCAATAATTCATTACGTGCTCCAAAATTCCTGCTATAAAATAAATGTATCAAATTGTGCCATGAGCTTGTTCAGCACTGAGAAGCTTTNACAATAAATTGAACAGACGATTATTTAAGTGATTTTAAGACAAAAAGTTCATATAAACGTTGGTCCGCAGATGCTTCGTTTTCAAGATACAGGGTATTAAACTTTTGTAAAAAAAAAATTCGTAAATATCTTAAACACCCTTTAGGTAGGTACCCAATTTTATTGTAATTTGGTAGTGTTATGTGTAGTGTTAAAGAGCTAATTTAGCTCCTTGATTAGATTTGTTAAGTCCTGTGGCGAATTTATTTTACATACTTAATTAACACCCTGTATAATATAACACAGCTATACACGAAAAGTAAACGACCTTACTTAAGCATTTTCTTGTTTCAAGGTTTTGGTCATTGAAAATGCTACGTAACATTAAAAATCGTCTGAAAATTTGTAAACTCTTGTCTACAATGTGTTAATGAAAGAAGTACTCAAAATTTGAGAGTGTGTAAAACATTTCGAAATATGATGAAAACTTTAGTAAAGTTTTTGTCATTGGCGGCCCCTAAGGGAGATACGGCTCTTTGAAGGAGTAGCTCAGGAAACAGTTTTTATTGCATAACTTCAAAACAGTTTAATATTAAATTACGAAATTTTTGGATGGTATTACTATTTGATTGCTTAATAATTGGTATAATATACAAATAAAAATTTACTACAGGGGTGTAAGAAGATGCGGGACCATGGGGTAAATTTTTTTGTACTCAATTTTTTCTACTTCCTGAACCAAAAATATGAAAATTTATCGTATTTTGCATAAAAAGGTACTTTTCTTAGATTTTAATAGCATGAATCGTTTTCTAGTAAAGTCCATTTCAATAATTCATTACGTGCTCCAAAATTCCTCCTATAAAATAAATGTATCAAATTGTGCCATGAGCTCGTTCAGCACTGGGAAGCTTTCCGGTTCGACACAGTTTGTTAAAAACTGATAAATACATTTTTATCAGGGCATTCTTGGCATATCATAATACTTTAATCGTACAAACGTGTAATCAAATGTTAAACTATTCCAATATGAAATGATACTGACAGATATCCTACTTTTGAAGTTGGAATATGACATACTTTGATTTCAAATTTTTAAAATTTGTAATTACGTCATAACTTAAAAACAAATGAAAATCGCATAACAACATTTGAACATTTTCTTATTTTTATGTGTAGAATCCATTCCTGGAGCTTGGTGTGATTGTGAACAATTATGTGTAAAATAAATTACAATAATGGGAAAACTAGAAGGTATACAGGGTGTAAGAAGTTTGACTGCCATTACTTCAGCATGAGACAGAGTAATCATAAATGAACAAAAAAAATTGTATATTACAGGGGAATAAGATTAACAGTTTTCAAAATATAGCGAGTATTAATATTGGGGAGTTTAATCACAATGTGACAATTGCGCTTAACCTAACGCTACACAGCTGGTGCACACCACGTGTGCACGCGGCAGACTTGTCCTACGGAAAAAATGTAAACTATTATTGTGAAACATTTAGTAAATTTCAGGACAATTGTTTTCCAGTTTTTAAATAAATAAAATAAAATGTTTCGATTTTGTAGTACGAAGTAATTATGAGTCTCTTAAAACAGGAACTTAACTTTTAATGAAATTATGAATTTGAAAAATATGTAATTAAAGTACCTAAAAATTCACGTCATCCAAATAATCATACGTATAAAAATAATTTAGGTACTTATCACAAAGCAAAATTCAGTAACTTTTAAACGCACAAGTACAAAACAAACTACAACGTATGCTCAAAATGTCCATCACCATTTTCGATGCACGCACACCTTCGAATCCAATTTTGGCGCACTCGCTGGAAAACACCTCAAGAAAAGGAAATAGTGGTACGCAAAAAACACTTAGACATGGTCCAATTCCAGATAGCAACTGAACTGCGTAATGCTGGACAACTTAGTACCTCGTGTTATCCACCGCGCCGTTGTCACAATGCTCGATATGAATTTTTTTCGAATTTTAAATTTATTACCTACAACGCTAATTATTTTGTAGAATTAAGCATAAAGAAGTTTAAAAAAGTGATAAACATTATATTTTATGGTATTCTATGCACGCAGTTATGCCAATATTCCTTAATTAATCGAACTTTTGTAAATTAAGTTGGAGATTTTGATAATTTTTTTCTCGGAAATGGTTGAGTTTAGGACCCATGTCATATAAGTTTTTTTTGTTTTTTTTAATGTATTCTATCGTCTGTTAAAATTAAGGCAGTCAAATTTCTAACACCCTGTATAATACAGTACCTATTCCACTTTCTTATTAATTGGTACTTGCCAGCTGATAGATTTTACAATCTTTAGTAGCATTATCTACATTAGACTGCTTTTGAATACTGTCTGGTTTTTGCTTCAAGGCTGTTTATATTTTTGTACCTAAGGTACTTCTCCAAATTATATTTCTATTGAGTTTACAATAAAGTATTTTAAAAGAATTTGTTCAATAATGTGTCAACAAATATACTATGAATAAATGGTCTTGCAAAATCTATAGAACTTTAAGATTTTATTACCATTTATTTAATAATATTATGTATTTGACAAATTTATTTGTATTACTTAGTTATTATAGATGAAAGAGTCTTAATACACTAAGAATTAAAAAAAAATGGTTTTCACGATAAAGAGGATTACAACATATCTGAAAATAGTCACAAAATTGAGATAAACTTTGACAACCAGTGGCAGAGGTGCTGAGTTGCATTATCATTAAGGATCGAATAATTTCGACGCCATTACGTGTTTTGGAAATAAAATAAGTGCATTTTTTGAAATTAGATAAATAAAAATATAAAAAAATAATAGTTTAGTTTCCCAAAAAAACAAAATTTACATCTTGATATCGCATAAGCGATGTTCAACTGTTTTTTCTTAAAATTAATTTATTAAACCTTCAAAAAAATCACACAACTTTAATAGGAAACTTTTTTTCCTTAAGTCAAGAGCAGGAGTTACCTCGGTGATGATTTCCAATGGGAAAACTTTCCAACTTTTTCCTTCATTTACTTCACACCCCGTGTAACTAATATTGAATGACACATTGATTAGAACTGTCTATTGAACCCAGCGACAACACCCTAATACCTGTACCTTAAACGGTTCTAATTTAGAGCGTCTTGATTGATTGAAGTTTATTACGGGTAAAGCTTTCACTTTCATCTCTCTATAAACGTCAAATTTCTCGTGTGGTTGAGGGAGCGTTAGGAACATATTGCTTTCAGAGCAAGGCCAGTGCGTTACCGAACATTATTACAAACGTATATGGGCTAAATTAAGAAAATCGATAGTCATCTGATCTGTTGTTGGTGGTGAATAACAAAAAGGGGCGCAGAAATTTAGGATAGTTGTTAACAGCTACAAAGGGAAGGATTGCTAGTTTGAAACTGATAGGGATTTGGAAAAATATAAGATGTAACAGTGACAAATTTTAAGAAAATCAAGCCAATCTTTGAGTTGTGCTAAAAGTTATAGTTTCCTTGGTTGTCCCAATTGACAGTTGTCAATTACTGCGATTTGAGACTCATTCTATAACATATTTTATACCTTTCAGCTTATATCTAAAATAAGCAGTAAATAAATTATATTTTCATGCTATATAGATATATCAGCTGTTAGGGTTTGGCCTGTTTCCTTAAAATTAAGATTTAAGCAAGCAACTGGGTCGATTGATGGCAATTGTAACATGTTACAATTAACATTTATGTCTGAAGTTTATAACAACTATTTATTTTTTCAGGTTTCAGATTGTTATTAACTAAAATGATTATAACGATGCTTAAGAAAATGAATAGAAGTATAATATGTATTTCAAGAACTAGCAACAGTTACCTACGATACAACGTTAGGACTGTTCTAGTAAAAAAAAGACTGTGATACGCTCTCATATTAGACCAGTAAACCCTAATAGCATGCGAGATGAACATCAGCTGTTTCGATTTGGCCAGTTTTCTTGCAAATAAGTTAGATTTAAACAATAAGCTAATTATGTCGATTGATGGCGAATGTAACGTGTTACAATTAACATTTACATTTGATGTTAGTAACAACCATTTATCTCTTCGGTTTTAAGATGTTATCAACTGAAATGATTAGACCATTACCTAGGTGAGTGAATAGAAGTATATGTTTTTTCAAGAAGCAGAATACAAAGTTACCAACGACACTACACATCAGTTAGAACCAATATTGATAAATATATAAATGTATATGTCATGTTATATGTGTAGGTTTTTTTTAAACAGTTGAAAACTGATGGAACATCCAAAATTGTTGTGAATTGTTGTAAATTATATTATTAATTGCATTTGGTTTAAAACAAGATCATTTCGTATATTTTAGGTTTAAAGTTAATAGTAGGTAGGTATCTGATTCCGTCACACTTAAAAATTAAATTTATGTTCGTAATGTAGCTTTTGTTGATTTTGTTATAATATAACTTACTTCTAGTACAAATTCTTATTCTTCTTTAGAATTCCACCGGTTCTGCTAATAAAATTTTAAAATAAAGCATTATATTTCGAGCTTTTTACAGTCTGTTACAATTATATCTTGTCTTGTTACAATTGATATAGGCACCGGGGCTTCGCTTGTAACAACTGATTAAATTTATTTTTATATATTTCTAATTCAATGTTTCATCAGGTTGCTTTCTTGAACGAACAAAATTATATACAGGTTGTTACAAATTCGCTTCTCACTATAGGGATCTCGGAAACGGTAAGAGGTACGAAGTAGCTTAAATGGGGGCAAAGTTGCGTAATCAGGGGACCAGTATTAGATATGCGTCTAAAAAATTAAGGTTAATGTGATTAGTTTTCGAAATATTTGAAAAAAACCCGAAATTTTGGAAATCCGTTTTTGTTTCATTTCAGCTTTGTTTGAGGCGATATTGAAAAAACAAGAACACTTTCTCAAGGCCACTTTTTGCCCTCTCTCGAATGGCATAATCAATTTTTATATATAACGTTTCGTCTCTCCAGGACCATCATCAACTTAATTTTTTTAAATACGACCCTGGAAATTTTATTACTTTTTTTGCAAGCCTTCATGATTCCCAATACTGTACTGCCTCAGCCCGAACAAGATTCAGACGTTTTGTCTCGAAAAATTTGTCTTCAGTGTATTCGTTTCAAATTTATCTGAATTTTAATTTCTAGGGTCGTTTTTAAAAAAATGAAGGTGTCAAAATTGTTGACAATATAACTAGACTTCATAAAAAATATGAAAATATGAAATATATATTTTTAAAACTTGGAACATTATCTAATATTTAAGCATCAAATATTTAAATCCAGGGAATTTAAGATGCTACAAAAAAAATTTCAAATAATAATTGAGATTTATATTTCCTCTATCTTTAGCAGATTATTATTTTGTCTAAAGGCAAACAATTTTTTTATAAGCAGTTCTCATAATTAACTAACAGAACTAATTTCATTAACACAATGGATTAATATTGTAATTACATTTCCAATTTTCAGTAGACATGCAGATTCGTTTAAATATGATACTAAAAATAGTGGAAATTCATTACTGAATTGAATATATCGACTAATAGGATTGGATCTCTATTGCCGTTGCTACTTTGACTATTACTACATTGCTAGTTGATATCTAAATTGAATATACAGGGTGATTCACAACTTATCCAAAAAAATTTGGGAATAGATGCAGCATGAGAAATGTAATCAATATCGTAAAAAAATTTTTTTTTAAATTCTTTTTGTTTTCGGGGAAAAAATATTGAAGTTATAGTACATTCAACCACTACATAGCTGGACAACTGTAGTCTCTAGCGTCATTCGCCACATGGCCTCAGCGACTCCGAATACTAAATTCGGATTTTGCAATCGTCGTTGCGATATTTACTTGCTATGTTAATGTCAAAAATGGGTAGTTTGTGTCAAAAATGGTTTGCGTGTACTCGGAGTTGATGGATATCGTTTTAATTTATGGTGGAGCATTTGTGTTATGGTGAAACAAGACAACATTTGTGGTAGTTCGTAGAAACTGAGTACAACGGACTCAAATGTGTTTACACATTGGTGGACAAAATTTTGAACAATTGTTGTAACATCGGGTATGTCAAATGATTTTATTATTTAAAAACACAAATTAATTTTACTAATTAATAAAAGCAAAAGCAGTTGAATTTGCCGATATAAAATAGGTGCGATAAAATTCTATTTACATATTTCTTTCCTTGCGAAAGTTTTTGTCCGTTTTTATCACACCGCCATGCCGGTCGCATTGTGCGAGGTTGGGTTTTACAGTGGACCAGTTTCCAGTGACGTGCAGAAGTGTATTTTTAAATCATTTTCGAACTGCCCTTTTTGATTTTTTCTTTACAAAATTGTATTTGTAAAAGTCCCCTGTACATCCAGATTTTTTTTTGGATAAGTTCTGAATCACCCTGTATAAGACAGTAGGTACAGAATAATCCACCAAAAATCGATCATGGAGAACAAAGCTAAAGAAAACTATAGAACTTAGGCAACCCAACATTGAACGAAAATTCCCTAAATCTTGGCTTCACCAATATTATTGATTCGTTTACAATGAACAATGACAAACCGTTACGTTTACTCATCACAGTCACTGAAATATGTTGTGTTTTAATAATCTTCATCTTATTGTTTCAATATTTTTTAATTTTACCGAAATTTAATTACCAATATGGAAATAAAAACTACTGTTCTATACAAAATGATCACGTGACTTGTAGTCATTTATATTTAATAAAAACTTATTTTGTGTAAAATGTAAAAAGAATCGTATTTTTCTACTTTAGATTTACTTATCAATCGTTGGTGAAATGTCTGTGTTTTGTAACAATTCCTAACATTATTTGTTCAGTTGACTTTTCACACACATTTCGCTCCACATTTTAGAGTCGCACAAAGGCAAGCGCCAACACAGAGCGTATACAGACTACGTGAGAAAATGTTTGTATTTTCAACACCTAGGTAGCACGCTGTAGTGAAAAATAAAATGTTCAAACAATCTAAGTGCGAAGGGAAGCAAAAATAATGCAATTTAGGAGCTCGTTCGAATCGCTCTGTTGGCAAAAGAGCTTGCGAAAATGCTCGCCTACGCAAAATTGCATTGTTAGAATTATGTCCAATTTAGGTCTTTTTAGAAGAGGGCCTTTCGAACAAAAGAACCGATTCGGTATCGGAAAAATGACATTTAAGCTTTTATTTCTTTGATTTTATGTTGTATAGGATCCTTTGAAGTAATGAACTCACTAGGGCTGTCGTTAAATACAAAATACGGGGTGTTTACCATATATCAGGTCTTACGTGTTTTTATATCGATTATATTTATATAGGCATATCATTTTTAGTTTTTATTTTAGGTAGTCGTTTATGACTGGCCATTTACTAGCTATTGCTCATAGAGTAACTGTTTACACCGCAATATACAGGGTGTCCCAGAATAACGCGTACAATGGAAGACCACAGATTCGTGGATAAAAAATAGGCAGATTTAGGCTAATTCACCTATATCCGAAATCGCTTCGTTTGGCCGCTAGATGGCCTGCCGCAACGTTCGTGAAAACCACCAGGTTTTAAAATCACTCTGTACACAACCTATACCAAAATGTGTAGATTGAAAGCATACATAACACAGGTCAACATTTTATCTAGGCTTGTGCACGGGAATGAAAGATGGTATCCTACGGTTTTTGGGGTCTCTGATTACGGTGAGCGAGTCGGTTAGGCTCCATCACATCAAGTTCAAGGTCATTTGAAGGTCAAACGGTCAAAAAACCTTCCAAAAATCTGAAAAAATTCATGGACATGTTTTTGATGTCGCTGAATCCGAATCCGGTGTTTATTTTTACTTTGCATGCATCTTCGAGGTCATTCAAGGTCATCTCAAGGTCATTTGAGGGTTTTTTGAGACAAAAATGCTAAGTACCATCCGAAAAATCTGAAAAAATCCATACGTATCTTTTCGAGAACCCCGAATCTTAGTCTGAGGTCAGTCGACCTCATTTTAAGGTCATTTGAAGGTCAAATGGTCAAAAACCTTCCAAAAATCTGAAAAAATTCATGGACATGTTTTTGAGGTCGCTGAATTCGATTCCGGTGTTTATTTTTACTTTGATTGCATCCTCGAGGTCATGCAAGGTCATCTCTAGGCAGGTATTTTAGTTCTGTGGCACACTTGTGCATTTCGTAGATTGAGATTGGTACCATTAATGAGATTTATACCAGAAAATATTTTTTGGAAAATGACTGCAGAATCCAGGTAAAAAAGTACACAACCTGCACCAAAATGTGTAGATTGAAAGCATAAATAATCAAAATTGATTAATACGTATTTCGGATATAGGTGAATTAACCTAAATCTATTTTGAGTCCACGAATCTATGGTATTCTGTTATATTCCGTAGATACTTAGGTTTCTTGTCTGTGGGTTAGATAATTTTTGCGTACTTAGATTTCTGGTATCGATGAACATATTTGACTTTATTTGATAGGGTTTAAAAAAACTGGATTTGTTTGAATTAACACTTTTAACACTTTTAAAATAAAGTAAAAAGATGCCACCACCTAAAAAGATAAATCATTCATACGTACTTATTTCTTTAACTGGTTATATGTACATACATATACAACTACATATTTCATTTGCATCGATTTGTTTGTTACCACTAAAGATAGATTACACTCATTGTACTATTGTTCTTCTGTTAAAATTTAGTTTATACGTGCATATACTGTGGGTTATTGTGGTCTGAGCTGCGAGTTATATATCATATTTGATGATAAATTGTTTAATATGCATTGTACGGCGTAGATATTGCGGTTAGGGAATATTCTTCGTCTTGAACTTGAATTTCTATGCAAATTGCTAATGCAGCTGTTCAGGTTCTCAAATTGGAGTCTCCTAAATTTCATTGAATTAACAAAACTAGGATGCTTTATGCATACCAGAACAGTTAAACGTCAGAGAAAACCTATACAGGGGATTTAGGTTAGATTGAGGAAAATATGTATAATATAACGTACCAGGTCTGTTCAGAAAACAACCGAACTTTATTTTTTTTATTTTATTATTTAATTTTATACATTATTGGTTCTTGTCTCGTTTCAACAGTTGAAACTTTTCCGTGGACGTTTTCTCCAGTTTAACGTGGAGTTTTACGTTGCTTCAAAAATCGTCACTAAAACATACACACTTGCACTCAAATAATAATATCACGAAAACTAAATGGATATCAACAATCCAAGAACATGTTGTCACAGAGGAGGTTATGCGCAACGCAATGCTGCCAACCGTATGTCACTAAATATCTCCATTAGCGCGAAATTCAAAAAGTTCGATTGTTTTCTGGACAGACCTCGTATAATGCAAGACCTGAAGGTATAGTTTCTAAGCAACATTCCCACATTCTATAAATTTTTCATTTGAGCCACTGAAAAATATATTTTCTAGAAAATTTGTCGATTAACATAGTTGGTGTAACATTGGCAGATATGAGAATTTGCAGAAATGAAGTTTTGAACTATTTATTCGTCGTGCAAGCTTAGCGAAGTTCTATCGCATTTTTTGCAGCAAATTTCATTTAGCTGCTCGCTGCTGATAAGTTAATATATTTGTTCTAGTTTCAAATGATGCCAGCAATAACAGTTTAGGAAAAGCCTTTGAAGGCACTAAAGCAGAGCTTCACTGTTTCAGGGAAAAAAGTTATGAACTTTATTAAAAAATTTGGGCAAGTTACTTATAGCTGTTTTACATTGACAATTTATTCATGAATAAATTGACGAAGTTCTTCATGAATTAATTCACGAATTTATTGTTAAACAGTGTGGTTTTACACTGCTGCAGACTTTGTCAAGTTTTTTAATTTATGAATCAGTTCTACCAATGAATCCAAGAAGCAAATAAATTTCAAAAATATCACCTTTCCACTCATAATTGTAGTGATACAACAGCGGTACCGTTTTGACACATATTATATAAACATTAGCTTTTGTAAATAACAAATCAGTAAAAACAATGCAAAACTAGTACGACGCTACACAATTACTTACATATTCCAATAACATAACCTCATTACTGATCTGAGGCTGGAAATCTGTTGGGTTGGTACTTCCGAACTTCACGAAGAAATTGACGAAAATTAGAACATGCTCTAATTCGTCAAGAACTGGATGAATAAATTCATGAAGTTATTTGACAGCAGATTTGGTGCATTACACTTGTCCAACTTCTTGATGAAGTAACTTCATGAATTAATTGATCAATAAATTGTCAATGTAAAACAGCTATTAAAGAATTTTAGTTTATTTTGTATTACAAAATTGGAATATTTTATATTTTGGAATAATAAATTAAAAATACTTTTGTGTATATTTTCTCGAATATGTGATAGAATTGTGGTGATTTTTAACAGAACTAACCTTGCGTATGATAACAACTGAGGCACCATGCATATATACAAGATGCCTGACATTCTAATTCGTATATGAAAATAAAAAACGATAAGCTTCTACTATATAATTTAATGAAATAAAGTACGAAACAAACAAAATACTCGAACATGTTAAAGCATAATTAAAGTGGTATAACTAGTATGATAGAGGCAGGTACCTTTCCCAGCTCAGTCTTCTGGTGACGTTGCTGTCGTCAACCACCCCTTGATTTTTTGATCCCCCTTGGTTCAGTAGTTTCCCTAGTCTAAATAAGGCGGTGCTGCTACTAGCTTGGTTTGATATCCTGTAGGCCCTTGCTGCCACTACATGAGGTGCTGGGACCCTAACAAAAAAATAGTAAATGAAAAGACTGTCTTAAGAGGATGCAGGAAAATAACAATTTTGCTTTCAGATCAAAACTGCTACCTCCACATTTCCTGTGAACAATCAACTTGGACAATGGCCTTCTGTGGACAACAGTCCATAGCTGCGGCAATTTCGACAAAAATGACTTGAAAACATTTGCAAATGTAGATAACGATAAAGTTTGATGTAATTCTAATTAATTTGTCTCACTCAAAAAAATATACTAAAAACGCCTGAAAATCAGCCTCTTAATGTGGTTTCCCCCCTTAAAAAGTTTATAATGTGCTCTCCGGTTTGCTTGTTAGGTCTCACATATTCCAATTCGACCAGCGCATTTGTCAGAATTTGTTTCCGCGGGTATCAACATATTTTATTTGCGAAAAATTGCATTCATTTCAAAACCACAAATAAATACTTTACATTTATCCAGCAAAATTTGTGTAGTGGTACGACAAATGAATATATATTTTAAAGTGAATTTTAACCATTCCAAACTATTCGCTTGAAAGGTTGCCACATTCAGTGCGAACATATTGGTTAGTGAAGCAAAAATATCAACGAGGAGCGAGTTTCAGCTGAGACTGCTTATTTGCATATGTTTATCCTGCAAAAATGTGGCGGGACCACGTCTGAACAAGATAGTGGTATCACAAAGACCATGTTGGTGCCGTGAAATTTGCACATGTAGAAGAAAATGGGATTTGCGTTTTACTTGTAACGTAGTTCGGCTATTTGTCAGACGTAAAAAGTTCTATTAAATGCAGTATTGATTGTTGGAGAGGTTTAAGTGGAATAATTATGATAACCTAGTACAAAGCTAAATAGATATCGCGCACAAATTTGTTTCATACAATAAAAAAAAATTTTGGTTTTAGTGGAGTTTAAACCATTTGTGGAAATTAACTTATTTTTGGGAAATATCACAGTCTCTCAAGATACTTTAGGAGTCGTATTGGATTTTTTTTTCAAAGTTACAATCATAGAATTAACTTTAGCAGTTTTCATTGTTAAAATAATATTAAAAAGCTGATTAAAAAATTGTGTTATCAGAATTTCATTGTTAATTCAAAAGTTGAGGAAAACGTTACTAAAAAAAGAGACATGGTGTTTGTTACAGGTTCTTGTACTTTTAATTTTCACAAATGGTTCAAGCTATAGCGAAAATAAGTTTTACTAGAAATTCGTAGATTGTCCTGAATACGGTGAAGCTCAAACGTATACTTCGTATACTTCGAGCAACGGTACGGTGTTTAGTACAGAAAATGTAATAAATGTAATTAAATTAAGTACACCGTGTAATTAGTAAATTAATTGCCGGTGTTCCCGGTGTTACTCAGAACTTTTAAGCTGTACATTTCTATATGAAATAGGAAGAAAAAAGTTAAATAAATAAACCCCTTATTAGACGAAGAAATTTTGAAGCTTCATAAAAATTTTTGAAATGTCCTTCTGCTCAACAATCTATCTCACTATTTTTTTTTTACTTTGGTACTTGGAAAAAGAATGTACCTTTTAAATTGTAAGAAATTTTCTTGTGATTTCTGAANGGACCCCTACAAAAAAATAGTAAATGAAAAGACTGTCTTAAGAGGATGCAGGAAAATAACAATTTTGCTTTCAGATCAAAACTGCTACCTCCACATTTCCTGTGAACAATCAACTTGGACAATGGCCTTCTGTGGACAACAGTCCATAGCTGCGGCAATTTCGACAAAAATGACTTGAAAACATTTGCAAATGTAGATAACGATAAAGTTTGATGTAATTCTAATTAATTTGTCTCACTCAAAAAAATATACTAAAAACGCCTGAAAATCAGCCTCTTAATGTGGTTTCCCCCCTTAAAAAGTTTATAATGTGCTCTCCGGTTTGCTTGTTAGGTCTCACATATTCCAATTCGACCAGCGCATTTGTCAGAATTTGTTTCCGCGGGTATCAACATATTTTATTTGCGAAAAATTGCATTCATTTCAAAACCACAAATAAATACTTTACATTTATCCAGCAAAATTTGTGTAGTGGTACGACAAATGAATATATATTTTAAAGTGAATTTTAACCATTCCAAACTATTCGCTTGAAAGGTTGCCACATTCAGTGCGAACATATTGGTTAGTGAAGCAAAAATATCAACGAGGAGCGAGTTTCAGCTGAGACTGCTTATTTGCATATGTTTATCCTGCAAAAATGTGGCGGGACCACGTCTGAACAAGATAGTGGTATCACAAAGACCATGTTGGTGCCGTGAAATTTGCACATGTAGAAGAAAATGGGATTTGCGTTTTACTTGTAACGTAGTTCGGCTATTTGTCAGACGTAAAAAGTTCTATTAAATGCAGTATTGATTGTTGGAGAGGTTTAAGTGGAATAATTATGATAACCTAGTACAAAGCTAAATAGATATCGCGCACAAATTTGTTTCATACAATAAAAAAAAATTTTGGTTTTAGTGGAGTTTAAACCATTTGTGGAAATTAACTTATTTTTGGGAAATATCACAGTCTCTCAAGATACTTTAGGAGTCGTATTGGATTTTTTTTTCAAAGTTACAATCATAGAATTAACTTTAGCAGTTTTCATTGTTAAAATAATATTAAAAAGCTGATTAAAAAATTGTGTTATCAGAATTTCATTGTTAATTCAAAAGTTGAGGAAAACGTTACTAAAAAAAGAGACATGGTGTTTGTTACAGGTTCTTGTACTTTTAATTTTCACAAATGGTTCAAGCTATAGCGAAAATAAGTTTTACTAGAAATTCGTAGATTGTCCTGAATACGGTGAAGCTCAAACGTATACTTCGTATACTTCGAGCAACGGTACGGTGTTTAGTACAGAAAATGTAATAAATGTAATTAAATTAAGTACACCGTGTAATTAGTAAATTAATTGCCGGTGTTCCCGGTGTTACTCAGAACTTTTAAGCTGTACATTTCTATATGAAATAGGAAGAAAAAAGTTAAATAAATAAACCCCTTATTAGACGAAGAAATTTTGAAGCTTCCTAAAAATTTTTGAAATGTCCTTCTGCTCAACAATCTATCTCACTATTTTTTTTTACTTTGGTACTTGGAAAAAGAATGTACCTTTTAAATTGTAATAAATTTTCTTGTGATTTCTGAATTGTACAGGGTGTCTCAAGCTCGATGGTATGGGCCTACTTTGGATACAAAAAAACAATCATCTTTCATCTAATGCGACCCTAATATTAATTTTAAAATAATTCACGATATATCTATATACCTAAAGATAACAAACGAACTAAAAACTAAAAATGCAAAACCTTTAAATTTAAAACAATATAGGTAATTGCACCCATTTTTGTGAAACAATGTGAAAACAAAACGAATTAAATTAAAGTACCTATGTTCAGGACTATCAATTTTAATTAATAAGTAAGTAGTTAGGTACCTATCTAAGTACCTAAAGAAAACAAACACGAAACAAAAATGCGACTATGAAGTTTTAAATGATTCACAATAAGAAAAAAACAAACAAATTATTAAAACTCAATGAAATAAAAGTATGTTTGCAAGTACCTATGTATGTTCCGACTACCTAAAGACAACAAATACAAAACAAAAATGTGACCTTAAAATATCGAACGCAATTATAACTTTCTAACAACACCCAGAAAGAAAACACAATCGTCAGTCATCACCTCCATTCGCTCCATGGCAGTTTATTAAAGGATCACGTGCGCGTTATCGTTCGGCTTATTAGCTAAACAGTAGGCAAGATGGTGCGGGGGGAGGTTCGGCGATCGCATCAAGCGAAGGGAGGCGCTTGAATTTTATTCTCGCGTCCGTAATTTTTTTGCGATTACTTCTAAGATATTCATTTAAATTATATGGCGTAAAAGAGTAAAATAATGTGCATGAATTGTTTAAAGCCTCTAACTTATTTAAAATAATAAGGATTAATACCGTATTTGTGTAAATAGCATTACCGCTTTATAATTGCCAAGTATTAAAATGGATATAGGTAGTATGTTATCTTTAACATATAGACATATGCCATCGCGGACTTTTCTGTAGGCATATATAAGATACACAATTCCACCATACATTGATGCACTACATAAACTTTTGGACCCCCCCCCCCGGCTCAGACGCGAGGCGCGGGGTCACGGGGCGCCCGCACGGCCCGGTCGAATCACGGCGACACGAAATTAATTTCGTTGGGCATTATTTTGATTTTGCTATATCTCCTAAGGTATTCATTTAATTTGCATGGTGTAAAGGGAAAAAATAATCTTCATGAAATGCTCAAGCCAACTAACGTATTTAAAATGATAGGGATTAATACCGTATTATCTTTTGTGTCCTCACAGCAAGCCCATACTATCGAGTTTGAGACACCCTGCACGTAGAAAAAAAAATATGCATTTCGAATATATTTATTAAAACTGTACGAGCAACACACTGTATATTGTCTAATATTTGTATATACCTTTGCAGAATTACAAAGATATAAAGTATGATGGATATAAATCTTTTATAACAATGAAGGAATCGCCAAAAGAGTATGCTAACAACAAACCCTTTCAATTCGCTTGACCATATCTCTCTTATTATTAAAGATAGATATCTATACGGCCGCCATATTGGGTCCGCAATTTTGAATTTTGCAATTTTGACATCACAATTGTGATTGCCGACCCCAAAAACCCCCGAGAATCAAATTCTGAGCCAGTCGGACGATTATTTCCCACTTTGCATTGCAAGAACCTGTACGGCTGCCATATTCGATCTGCCATCTTGAATTTTGCAATTTTTACATCTGACTCATATTTTGTGACCTATAATATATTTTATGTGAAATAATTTCTGCGATGATAATCATATCAGCCACGTTGAGAGTCGAAAAACACCTCTCGGGTCTAGAAACTACATGAAAAATATAAATTGTAAACCCTTGCTTGAAACTTAAAATTAAGGCAATTCTGGAGAGCATAGGGTGTCCGGTTGAAACATAATACCTCACAAGCTTCTTATACAAATTGCAAATTACACTACTATTTCCTAATAAGGAGTGAACAAAAAGTCTGTTCTGTTCGAATGGTTCACATATACATTTTTGCATCACATTCGATTCTCTCTATAAAAGACCTCATTCCTTTGCATTCTTACTTCTTTCATACCTACTACTTTCCCACTAACCTCAGTAGAAGGGTGCCGTCCGCTCCCCTCTCTGGACCGTAATTTCCGCTTCCGCAAAGTCGACTTACGGCGGATTTTCGCCGCATATCAAGGGCGGCCGAGTCGTCCCTGCTGAAAGATACCCGCGCGGAGTGGAACCTGCTGGAGAGACTAGGCCTGCTGGCTGCCGACGGCTGCGGCTGGACATCTGAAAAAAGACGCCTCATTAAAAGTTAGTTAATGAAAAGTAAAAAGTAAGTTAAAGTTAGCTAATTTGTTTTCAGGAGAATGTCTCCTGAATTTTTTATTGGTTCATTCAACAAAAATGGCTTAATTTTTAAAAGAAACATGTTTCTTGCTTTGTTAATGAGAATTTAAAATTTCTTATTAGGAGCTTGAATATAATACGTAACAATAAATTATAAATAATCCTAAAATCAATGGTTCTTACGTTTAGATATGAAAATTTTAAAATATCTAGATATTATTTTCTCTTTTATAGGTTACTTTAACTTTGGTGTTGCTGGTGCATGTCACCGTGATAAACTGTATCGATTGCATTAGAATGCAATGATGACTTAGGATCAAAGCTTTTGATTCAAGTACCGGATAATAAAACAAAAAACCGATATCATTTGTGATAAACTAAACTTAGGTATATACCACTAGAAAATATGTAGCATGCCGCCCAAAAAAATTTGAAAGTTGCCGCTTTTTCTTTAAATATTCAAATTATTTACTCTTTTTAACTTTGTAAAACATAAAAATATGCCAGTTCAGTTCGGTGTTTAAAATAAATTAGCAATCAATGCATTGTTATACTGAAAAAATGACTTTACCGATATACTCATTACATTTTGTGCTTAAATACAAAGACAGACATTGCGTTGCAATATAATATATAAGCTTGACATAGTCATATATACTGTAATAAACTCTAGGACATCTGAAAGGTGGATAAAAGCTGTCTGCTTTAAAAGCCAAATTCCGGAGAAAATGCTTTTGTGGCTCCTTCAGGCTTTCAATATAATATAATAAGATTTTCAAACATGCTTAATCTGTGATCAGACAAAGCAGAAAAAGGAATATTAAGATGTTGCTACAAGCCAATGTTTCTTACCTAAGTCTTTGGCTGAAATTTTAACACTTTTTATGTTTTATTGATTTAGAGAAAAGATCTCATATAAATAACTAGAAAAGCGTTCCTTAGTCATCCATGTACTTAATATTAACAATAGTTAAAACAGTTGAGTAGTGAAAACAAATAGTTTTAAAAGTTTTTTATTTGGGAGCAAATTAGTTTTCATCAGGCTTATACGTTTGCTTTAAAATTAAAATAACACACCAAACCCTATATCATTGTAATCAGTGAAAATCTGTCTTTTTAAAAATTTTAAAATAAACAGGGCGGTCCATTTAAAAAAACTGCCGTATCCCTATAAATAAAGTAGATGTTGGAAATAAATTACGTCATTGAAAAGAATAAAACTGCTACAAAAACTTTTGTTAAAGGTATTTTTTAATGAAACTTGTACCTAGGTACTTATATATTGTAATTTTTTTAAAACCTGACATAGGTCACCTTTTTTAATTTAAAGTGATATACTAGTACTTCCAAATGCAAAGTTGTAGAAAATAACTTGACTAAGAAAAATTTACAAATAATGCTTTCCGGTGTTGCTAGATTTCTTCAGTAGCTACTACAAAAATATTTCTTTAAATGGCAACACCGTATTTTTTTAACATAATTTGACAAATTTTTAAATTTTAAATAAAAATGCTTTATTTCAATAGCCGTTTTAGAACAATCAGCAAAACCAACGAAATAATCTGCAGTCGGCAGGAATTAAAAGAAGATAGCATAGCAATAGTAGGCCTTGGATATTAAACAAAAATTGTTTTGTTTGAATGGAGCCATCATTATTGTGCAGTCATTATGTTATTTGACAGCTGTTGCATATGAATGTGTATAAAATTTTTTACCATTCTTTGAATCAATTTTTTTGCATCGAATTTTTTTATTAAAAAACGATAAGAATGAGGAAAACTCAGTAACAAATCATTGTGCAAAGTTCTTGAATAACAAAAAAGAAAGAGGAAGAATCAAACTAAAAAAGTAAAAAGGTGGAATTGAGAAAAAAATATTGAAGCCCGTGAACCATTTTATAGGGAAGAAAAAAATTTTGGAATATTTTTCCGTTGGATATTATAATCTCTTAAAGGTGGACAGCGTTAAAAATGTTCACTTTCAGTCTGAGAAACTAGAGAAACTTAATTTTTGTGACTAGTTTATATATTAAAAAATTAATGGATTTTGATCAAATTAGTACATGTTGAGATTTTAGGTAATTTATTTAATGGCTATATTTATAAATTGGAACATGAATATTTAAATACACATGCTATCTACAACTTACAGTGATATTTATTTATTTTTATTTATTAAACAATATTGTTTATGCAGGCGTATAAAAAAAAGCAAGGAGCAGCCCGATTAAAGTCTAGCAATGGACTGTAATGGCAACCGTAAATCTTTGTAATTATGAGGAAATTTCATTCTTTTCATCTTTATTTTTTTTTATTTTATACTTTCTTTTTCTTTCTCTTCCATAATACAAAAAGATACACTTTTTGTTACTTTTTTATTATAAGTAGGTATTCTTTGGACGTGTATTTTAATTTTTATTCCCTAAAAACCACATCCTGTATAAATCTATCAACCACACTAGCCATAGATCGAACATCCACAATAAACAATAGTTTTGAAGAAGGGAAATACGTTGCTAGTCAATTTTTATATCTGCCAAAACCTTTCGATTGTGTATCACACGAAATTCTTATACATAAGCTACATAATTATGGTTTTTCATTGTACAGTTCGGATTTATTGAGATCATATTTGAGTAATAGATTACAGTATGTTGTATATAACAATGTGAAATCATCCATAAAAAATATTGAACATGGAGTTCCACAAGGTTCCATATTGGGTCCGTTACTGTTTCTGATATATATTAATGATTCTCCTATTGTTTACCTCATGATACTAAAAGTATACTCTTTGCTGATGATACCAATATGACTAGAACCAACTTAAACTTTGAACAGTTAATGACATCAACTTATGACTAACATGCATCGGTAGAAAACTGGTTTACTAGTAATCAACTCAGTTTGAATACTTCGATGACCGAAACTATGATTTTTAGTCTCCGGAATATGGAGAACTGGGATAATCCAGCACATGTAAAATTCTTGGGAGTTCATCTTAACCCTAAACTGACATGGGATCAACATGTTGATTATGTTTGCTCCAAGATATCAAAACGTACTTATTTACTCCGGAGTTTCAAACGAAGAGTCCCAATATCAAGCTTGCTGATAGTTTATCATGGCTATATCCATTCCATTATAACATATGCTATTTTAGTATGGGGTCATGCCCCTCTATGAAAAAAGTTTTTACTCTTCAGAGAAAAATTATTAGAATCATATCTGACCTTGGTTTTAGAGATGATTCTAGAGAGCAGTTTTCTAAATTGAACATACTAACTGCACCCTGTGCATATATACTTCAATGTCATATTTATGTCAAAAAACATATACATAACTTTGAAATCAGAAGTGAGACTCACTGTTATAATACCTTAAAGAGCACATACTTATGTAATAAATTTCTAACTTAGTAAAACAAGGGTAGGTACTAATTATTGGGCCATCAAATTTTTTAACATAATACCTCACCAATTTCAAATTTTTAATGAAAATAATTATAAATCAAAGATAAAAAATACTTAATAAAAAATGCCTTTTATAGTTTTGAAGATATTTTATTGACAGTAATGTAGCTCGAATATGAATGTTACCATTAATCTTAGTATGTCGTTTATCCTATTTATTTTAATTATATGTTGTTTATTTATATTTGTATAACAGTTAGTTGATTGCTATCATTATGTAATTTACCACTTTCTTTTTTTTGGACGCGTGTAAACACTTTCAGGTGTATGTAATACTAGCCTTTATAAATAAATAAATATANAAACATAAACATAAACATAAACATAAACATAAACATAAACATAAACATAAACATAAACATAAACATAAACATAAACATAAACATAAACATAAACATAAACATAAACATAAACATAAACATAAACATAAACATAAACATAAACATAAATATAAATATAATATAATTATGTCACAGGACAGTGAGATCATTTACAACAGCAAAAAATAATGTTTAAATACTCTCACATAAATTACATCATTTTTTAATAGCAATTATCATAAATTTTATTGATAAATTTGAAGCCCCCTCTCCCACTGGAATGACAAAAAAATCCCAAACCAATGATAATACGGTAGCCGTTAGAACATGAGGTAGAAAAGGGTACTATCTATTTCGTAACATTTACGTAAAGAAGATATTATTTTTATTAAAATAAAGCCGTGAACCCGCCGCTTTTGGAACGATCATAGGAATCTGAATATGGACTAACAAGTCCCTAAAACTCTTAAATCTACATTCCAAATCTGAGTTTTATCCCCCTAAACTAACGATTTAATGAATAATAGATGAAGCTGCCAAAATGGTTTCATCCGGTCGGGTGTAACTGGAGCAGTTGTTTTTTGGGATTAGCTGGCTCATAATGATAACTCCACGTTACAATAAATCGCTAGATTATGCTAAATCTGCCCCAATGGCGGCAATATAGAGCGGTAAGTTCATATTTAAAAAAAAAAATAGGGGGAGGAATGTGTTGAAAATAGTGGGGGAAGTACATATAACGTTTCTCCTATTATTCTTTCCGGGATTCAGGGTGTTGAAGTGTCACTTTGAAGAGCGTTTTAGTTAAGAATCCTTAACGACTAAATTTAACTGTAGTTATGTTCAGATAAACGTGTAAATCATGTTATTCTCAATAGAAATGACGCGAATTTAGGTAGTTTGAGGAGTACAATTGAAGAAAACACTAACGGCTTTGCAACACACTCGTCTGCGATCTTTAAGGACTGTAAATATGGAAGAGACCGTTTTAAATCCTGTTGAAGAAAATGCACAAGTGTAACAATAATTTCTGCTGAATTCAATGTTTCAAATTCTACAGTCTACAGCACATTAAGTGAAGAACGATTATAGCTTTGTCACTTACTAAGAGTTCACGAAATCTTAGCTCACACTTTTCTTAATAACTCAAGTTCCTTAACAACCAGTTTTCTGGGCGATGGATTGGACGATGCATCTGTAAATTGGCCTGCAAGGTCACCCGACCTGAACATTTGAGGTCTTTATATTTGGGGATTTACGAAAGGTAAAGTTTATGCTACATCAATACAACAAACTTGTATTCAATAGGGTTTTCAGTTTCAAGTCAGTCGTGTTACTATAGCTATATGCTATATTTTGATGAAATGTGTTTAATTTTGTTCAAATTATTATATTTTTGCATAAAAAAATTGACGTTGCACATATTGATGTTTAAACAGTATTTAAACCATATTTAAATAGCCCAGTGAGATCAGTTTGGATTGATCAGTTACTTTGTTGTTGGTAATTGGTCTATTTAGTTGTCCAAAAAGTGTAGATTTCAAAATCTAGGGTTTAGCTAAATCTATTTCCCCATACGATCCTTTGATTTGCAGTGGGTAAATCCATTACTAATAATAATACAATTTTTTGCATTTTTGTACATCTTTCCATATTTAATACATGCTAAATAAGGTCTTTATACTGTGTCCCAAAATTATGGAACAAAATTCATATTTTTTTTCAGTTCAGATTTTAAAAAATCCCTGAAACGGGTCAATTAATAAATAGAAATTATTTATTTGGACTTATAACATTACCGACATTTTTTTTTAATAGAACGCTCTATATTTTATAGTACGAATAGATAACCCTTCTAAAGACGAATTCAGCGATATAAGGTTATACCTTCTTTTTTGTCATAGTTGTCAAAAAAATTTAAAAAATGGCTTTTGTGTCGTACTGTCGAGTATTTCAAACAATTAAAGTCTCTTCTGTGCTATAAAAAACGTACCTACTCTTGATTAATATTTTTCTACTTACTTTAAAGCTTTTTTTCTCAAAAAAAAAACACATTGATAAACACATAAAGTTCACCAGTGTACCTACCTTAGGCATAATGAGAATCGTTGTAGTTCCAATTCATTCGTTGTTAAATTATTTTGAAAAATGGTTGCCCTTTTAAGCGAAAAACAGAGAATTGAAATTATAATTACGATTGGATGCGGAGATAAAATTCGTAGTCAACAGGAGGTGTGCGACTGATTTCACCATAAGTATCCAGCCCAGAGAATTAGTCGAGCTACAATAAGTAAAGTATCCAAAAAGTTTGAAGAAACCAGAACTATAAAAGATTTACCTGGAAGGCGACGAACGGTAAGCGAAAATGATCGTCAAAATGTGATTAAAAAATCACATAATGTATACTGACGAAGCAACTTTTTGCTTAAACGGAACCCTGAACAGGCAAAATAGTAGAGTTTGGAGCCCAAAAAATCCGCATTTGGACGGAAAAAGTGAATGTTTGGGCTGGAATAGTAGGATATCGAACATTGAGACCTTATTAACAAACCACTTTTTTTATTTGTATACCTTTGTAATTTATTATCATTCAAAATTTTACCAGGGTTTTGAATTTATAGCATAGAATTACCCACCTTAACAGGAAATATAAAATTCAAGGTGTAATAATTGTTATACGAGCATGTAACTCGACGTCGAAGCCCATTCATTTTCTGTACCTGACACAAATGCATTCACTCTATGATTAAATCCGGCTGTCAAAATCGATATGGTAATCCGAGCACCTATTAGAATTGCAGGAAGACTCGTGTAATTCGATTTGCGGAGTTTGCTAGATTTGCCGCAGCGTTTCCTGTCCAATTTAAAGAAGATTTGGGTTTCCAGACGCGAAAACATTTAAATTTATTTAAAGCCACTAATACCATTTCAGAGATGAGTTTTTATTTAATAGAACTTCACTGGCGCTTTAGATTTTCAATTAAAATCGATTGCACTAATAATTCGAAATTGTAGATGTTGGTATATTTTTATATTGTATTTATTGTATTTGTTGTCGCATGATTAAAAAAGTGTTTAAATAATGTTTTTATGACACTTGCCACATAATATAGGGTGGCCAAATGAAAACGAAACAGAGCTATTTTCAGGAACTGCGTCAAGATTGCAGAAAAATGCTCAGACCGTCGATTTTAGATTAAAGTGGGACATTCTTTGCTGGTATTTTTGACTCCGCCACTTTCACCACCATGCAAGGGTAAGCATCACCCTGAAATATTTAACTGGCATTGGGAGTTGAGTAATATTTCTTTTGAATGCTCTTACTATTCTCTTTACAACAGACTAAGTTTTATAATTCCGCCCAATACTTTTTAAGAATTTTGATTTTAAAGTTGAAATTTATGTCATTCGAATTAAGTATGCCAATGGTATAAATTTAGTATTTCTCGCGTTACATGGGTTTTTGGCGATTAGTTATCACTTTCGTAAAAAAAAACACAATTGTAAAAAACAGAAATGAATGCTATGCATACGCAATGTACGTAAAATTAGTGGATTCCAAATTATTTTCTAGTATTATTTGGAAGCGTTGATTGGTAGTTTATTTAATTGTGTTTTTGAAAATTAAACACTATGGTTTATTCCATTGCGGAAAGGGTAGATATCATTTCGCTTTACTTTATGAACAATAAATGTGCGAATAGAACAGCTCAGCTATTTAATGAACAACATCAAGATCGACATGTCAGGAGGAAGTATGTTCTAGAGTTAGTAAAAAAATTTCAAGAGACAGGGAACGTAGCCAATAAAAAACGAGAAATTGAAAAACCTATAGTTAATGAAGCTAGTGAAGTTGCAGTTTTGGGACAAGTTCATCTTGATCCTACATTAAGTACGAGGCAGCTGGCATCTGTGTCTGGGATCAATCGAACTAGCATACAAACCATTTTGAAGAAGAATAAATTCCATCCATACAAAATACATTTAGTCCAGGAACTTCATGAGGATGATTATGACCGCCGTTTGCAATTTTGCGAAATAATGAGTGAGCGAGCAGGGAACGATCCACAGTTCCTTTTTAACATCTGTTTTTCTGATGAATGCAGTTTTTTCTTGAACGGGACGGTAAATCGTCACAATTGCCGCTATTGGTCCGATTCAAACCCAAGAGTTTTTCACGAGGTGCATACACAGCAACCGGAAAAATTAAATGTATGGGCTGGAATTTTCGGTGACCGGCTGGTGGGTCCTTTTTTTCTACCTGGTAATTTGACTGGCCAAATGTATTTGCAATTACTGGAAGACGCTATTGACCCTGCCTTGACTGATATTATTGAAAATGTTCCAGAGTATGATGAAGATCATTTGATTTTTCAACAGGACGGTGCTCCTCCGCATTATGCGTTAATTGTCCGTCAGTATTTGGACCAACGTTTTCTACGGAATTGGATTGGGAGAAGAGGCAGCATTGAGTGGCCTCCACGATCACCGGATTTATCGCTCCTTGATTTCTTTTTGTGGGGATACCTAAAAAATAAAATCTATAAAACACAGCCAGCGTCGCTGGAAGATTTGCGTCAAAGAATCGTCGACGAATGCCGTCGAATCACTTCGAAAATGCTTTGGAATGTGCGGAAACGTTTCGAACAAAATCTTTATTCTTGTATGGAAGCGGGCGGTCATCAGTTTGAACATTTTAATCAACTAAGTAGTAAGTAAGCAACTAAACATAATTTAAATTTTAAATGTAAGTATTGGGCGGAATTTAGAAAATTAAAATCTGTTGTAAAGAGAATTGTAAGAGCTTTCAAAAGGAATATTACTCAACCCCTAATTCCATTTAAATATTTTGGGGTGATGCTTTACCCTTGCTTGGTGGTGAACGTGGCGGAGTCAAAAATACCAGCAAAGAATGTCCCCCTTTAATCTAAAATCGCATCTGAGCATTTTTCTGCAATCTTGACGCAGTTCCTAAAAATGGCTCTGTTTCGTTTTCATTTGGCCACCCCATATGAACTAAAGGCTTCATTTCGTCGCAAGGTAGCCTCCAATCTTATAAAGGTTCTATGATCAGGATTGAGGCGCTCTGGATACCTTGCACGATATAATCCTACAGTTCTTCTTGATTTTTTTTGTGACTCACCGTAAATTAGCAACATATCAACTTTTTCTGAATGAGAAAATATTCACAGCACAAAAGTTATACGTTTGATATTCGTATCGAGTAATGACAAGTATTTTGTGACACTTATGCACTTTAAACAACATTCAGTTATTTTCCAACGACTACTTGATCCTTCCACCGGCAATGTGATTTTCAGGTGGTATTTTATTTGACTTATTAGGACGATATTGCTTATAACATTTAAACGGGAAGTAATATAGGAAAATTTCTCTAATAAAAGTTTATTAGAAAAAAGAGAGCTTTTTAACAGGAAAAATATTTGGGTATGATTCTGGAAAAAATATAATTGATGACGTAATACTTTCTATTGAAAATGGAGCTTACCTCATCCCATTTAATACCACGTGTCCCAAATTTTATTTAAATTTTTTGTATCCTCACACTATCGAGCTTGAGACACCCTGTACTGGTAGCTGTTCACGGAGTAGCTATTTCTTATAATATTCTTAGTTAAAATGTTGTTTCTATTAATATTAAATAGATTGAAACATATTTTTTAAATTTTCGCCAGGAATTATGACCGTTAGTGTCAGGCAACAGATAAACAAAACTGTTTCTATAAATTCACAATATGTATGAAAACAGCAAAATTCATTAAGTATTCAAAATACAATTTGTGCAAAAACACGAATACAACAAATAACTGAAATTATCAGATAAAGAAAAAATATCGAAATATTTAGAGGTATGTCAATTGCAGAAGAATTCATTGATTATAGAACTTCTAGAATAACATCTGACATTTTTCCATGTTTCATCGAGACATTTCGTGACTGACTGAATTACCTACATTTACTTTTTTCAGTGTATTGATGATAAAAAACATACCTAATGTAGACAAAAGGGTAATTATAGAAAGCTATTTTATTATTTCATGAAACGACAGTCATGAATCAACTGTTCAAACTTGAATTAGTTTTAGTCATCCTATACTAAAGGTAGGTATTATTCTACTTGTACATGTATTATTGATGGGAACAGTACATTGAATATTAAGTACACACATCAGCGTTATCGTGAATATTTACATACCATCAAAATGGCTTTAAGATGTGGAACTCTGAATTTACTAATGATGGTTCTCGTTAGGTTGTATGTTTTATGCAACATTTCGTATTAGAAATGAATTTTGAGGTTGATCTGAAGGGAATATTCAGTTCTTTTATCATTATTTCAATCCGATTAAAAGTTTATTAATACGACGAACGAAGCAATTAAAACTTTTGAGATTTTCTTAATTTAAATCGAAACGTTTGGGATTAGCATGCGGTGAGATCACAAGAAGTTCCGGATTTGATTGTCACTGTCACTCAATTTTGAATGGATAATTGCAAAGAACTGACTGCGCTATTGTGAAACTCAAGATAATGGCTGTTTTGGATGGATATCTTCTAAACAAGTTGCTACATTTTCTGTTTTGCAAGACATTTAAAACCGTTTATTCGGCACGACATTCAAACACTTCCGATCTAATACGATTTGGGTACTTTATGATTACTATAACCATTGTCTATAACTTAACTAACAAAATTAAAAAAGATATTGAAGTTTTCTTTAAAAATTATTTGCACTCACTTAAAAGAAATCTGACTTTTAACCCGCAGGGTTTTTGAATTTTTGTCAACGGCAGAAAAACATTCAACAACTCTGCTCCTAAGTAAATACTAAAACCATCACAAACAAATCTCAAAATATTGTTAATGAGTTTACTAATTTTTTTAGCTCAGTCAGACTGGACACTCAAATATCATTATTATATTATTTTTCCCATCATTAAAAAACCTTTCTGTTGAAAATTTGAAACATTTCTGACTAAAATTATAGAAATTATTAAGGAAAAAACATTTTTTATTTTTCACTTTGACACCCTGTATATTTTTTATTATGCGACTTGGGATATAGGTATGTTAGATTAAATCGACTTATTTTCACTCAAGGAATCTCTGGTATCATTTGTGCCCCTGCATTTAAATACGCCATGTATATTTAAGCTGTCTATAAAAAACAATAAATTTCCTGGATTGTGGAAAATCAAAATTTTATCAAATTTAAGAACAGGCCTGGCCTGCATTTATATGCTCATGTATATGTATTGCCTTTTCTAGCTTGTTGTGTTTTATTTTGAATTAATTTTTTAAACAATAGTTTACAATTACAAAAACAATTAATTTACGGGTAGTGCTGACAAAGTGCATCCTCAGCATCTCGTTAGAGTTCAAATTTGTCAATTGTTTCTACAGCGACAGCAAAATTCATTTTGTCTCCAGACGAAGTATACGAAAAAAAGAAAATTTCTAACACCCCTTGTATGGAGGGTAAAAAATCCTCACGCTGTATGACGAAAAAGGTTGTTCACGAATCACTTTTGGACGATGCCTTTACTTTTTTTTATTATTGCCATAGGTTACTAGACAGATAAAATTGCACGATAACAAGAACTATAAATAATAGACACTAGACTAAGCAAAAATTTTTACAATTTGAATATTTGGTAGGTATTTTGTTTCTTTTTGTAAATTGAGATAATATTTTAGGTTCTTATGGGAATGATATAAGGAAATTTTAAATCTTAAATATTTTCAATACATTTATTCACTTTTGACCTTATTTAAAGGCCATTAAATATATAAAAAATATGAAAAAAATAGCGATGCGAACTATATTGACATTATTCGACTCGAGTATCTCAAAATGAAATAAGTGGGAGAGATTTTGCATTTTCAATTTCTGGGACTATTTTTATTTAAATTCTTTTGCTTAAAGAATTGCTTTGAGAAGTAGTTTACTGCAGCTCAACCAATTCCAAAAAAATCACCCCTTCTTTGTTTCGAACCCCAGTGATGAGCTCTAAATGCTGATCACGATCCCTCAATCCTAGTAACCCCCTAGAACGGGTCAAATTTACCCCCAATATGATGGAAAATTCTATTTTATTCCATTTTAGCAGTTACAGGATTTTTTAAGGGTTGTATGATATAGTCACCCTCGAAAATAGGAAGTTAGCTTGTTGGAGTCTATAAAATCAGATCGGGGGTAGTTGTGACGCATTAAAGGAGGTTGCTGAAAGGGTCAAGGAGGATCTTGTTCATCATAGTCATGATCAGTACCTTTGAAAACTGGAGGAGGAGCATATAGGTTGTTTTTAGGGCGAGAACGAAAATTAAGGGTAGTTTTGGGCCGCTGAGAGGGTTGCGAGGCTTGGGAAGGGTCGTGATCATCATATTCGTGATCAGCACTCTCGAATGATCATTGCTGGGCCTCGAAATAAAAAAGGGGTGGTTTTTCCCAATTGCGGGAGATGTGTAGGGTTAAAAATTCAACGGACCTTAAATTCGGACTCAACACCCTCGAAAACAGAGACGGGAGTTGGTTTTGTAGCTGCACCAAAAACTTCACTGCCTCCGACTTCTTTCAGTACACTATATTCTATATTCTTCTGTATAATGTGTAGTACTGATTAAATTCTATTAGCAATGTATTAATCAATATGGTCATTAATACAATGTTTTTAATTTCATCAATTTCAATGATCCCATGTGAAAATTCAACGACCATCGGACATTAATATAATGTACAAAACACCAAGTAATTAACAACGGTGCAATGCGACGAAGCATCGGTTAAAAATAAATGACCAAACGGATTATTATAACGAGCTTATTATACTTAACTTACTTTTCGTTCTAAATACCAATAGTATAAAAAATTAGATCATATAGTTAAAAAGAAGTTTTTCATAACATTTTTTACAACATATAAACCGAATTAAATAGAAATCGAATCGTATTGGATTGTCCCCAAAAACGATCGGTGGAAATAATTAAAAAAAAAACACTTATCTTCTATCTCTCAAAGGTTAGGATGTGTGTAAAGTGACTTTTCAGTTATTTTCGAATCACAATCAATCACCAATTATCACAACTCATCCGAAATCATCCCCGACCGCCATCTGACGCGATAACCTGCCATTAACTCTAACCTTACCTTGATTGTAGTTCCCAAGCTGCGCCTGAAGGATGTTCACACCGGGCACAACGATAGCAGGCAACGTTCGTGACCGCAACAGCGGTGGTGGCTTCCTGCTAGTCCTTCCCGTGCCTTCCAATCCTACACAGGACGATCTCTGGTCTATCCTGCTAGCCGCCGCCAGCTGTGCACTGAAATAAGACGAGATGTCAGAAGAAATTTTATACAATATGTTTGTGAACTTAGACATGAAGAACAGGTCTTAATAAAAGAAACCAACTGCTAGTACCTCAACAAATGTGGTCAAGGGATGGCATATTTTTTTAAAATCCACTTTGTTGTTCCAGTGTTGCAGTTCTTTTATTAATACCACGAAATAATATGTATGTTTTGTGTATATTAGTGCATTGGCAACAAAACCAGTATAGTATCCGAAGATTTATACAATTGCGAGAAAAATGGTTTGGTGCAAACAATAGAAAAACACCGACTAATGTTGGTTGATATTTTTTGTATTAACAAAATTCAGTTGTTTCTTAGCTATCATCTTTGCGCACCTACTTTGAGAGAGAAGATTTGTAACTTGTCGCAAATAACTTGCATATTACAAACAAGTAAAAAATAAACATGTATACTTCTGATAAATAACATCACTGACTATAGTAGGATCGTATTCGATGCAAACATTTCAAATTTAAAATGAAATTGAAAGTAAAATCTGCAATACCGCTTCATACGCACTATTTCTGGTAGTAGCTGTAGTCGCCCAGGTGCATCGAGTGTACGAAGTGGTCGATTATACGTCAAATACTAACCTGGCGTGTTTGGTCGTAAATCAGAGACCGCCTCCAAAAGACAAGTGAACAGTGGCGCGTACAGAAGTAAAATGTAGTGCATATATGAAATTTAGAAAAACAAATTGGATTTATAATAAATTACATTTAAAATAAACAGCTTATGAGAATAAAGGGATTTTTGTAGAAACAGGGGTGCCAGACGTGAACAGATCCCTTCATCCCTTCATAATATATAAAGAAATTATTCAATTTCTAAACCCTTTAAAACCGTACTACACTGGATCCCTTGACAGGCAATGACTTATAACTTTGCATCGAATATGATCCTACTATAGTAATGTATTTTATTTCATTTTAAATTTCTCTTCCAGTTATGTCATTAAACTACTTGTTACTATTATGCGGATAATTGCGGTTGGTAAATAATGCTACTAAAACTTGTACAGATGTACAATTTCTGACAAGTGAAGTAACCCTTTACTCGTGTATTTGCATCACGAACAAAGACGAAGGGTTCCGAAGAAAAATTTTCGGCATCATAGACCATTGTGTTGTCAAAAGAATAAAAACTTTTGCCTAATATAATGTCTTTAAAATATTTCTTTAAGATAACATAATATTTAAAATGTTTAAGTTTTTGTTTGTTTGTCCCTCGAAACACTTAACTGAGTTAATAATAAACAAAAAGAAACACAACAATGGGAATTAACTAGATAGTGTATTTATGCAAGCAAATAATTTTCAGACAAGATTATTTGGCAATTTATAAAATTGTAGTATATAAGAATTTCTTATTTTTCTGTTTAGATTATCACTAAATTATTTTTATTTGTTATTTGTTATTATTTACTCTTTAGAAATATTCTGTTGAACAAATACAAATTTATTTATTTATTAATTTCTTTCATTTAGTATGTCCAGGAACCAACAAAGCAAATTGGTGTTGTTGGTTGTATATCTGTGGGTACTAAAATAAATTTGAATTGTGGTCCTAAGTAAACATTAGAACAATATCTTTATTATAATGTAATAGTAGGTCAAAATGTATAAGTAGAATTCGGGAGGTCTCTGTTCAAATCAGTTTATACTTCTAATCTATGGTTCAGTTTTAAATAATTAGATATTATCAGGCTGACAACATGGTGTTATTGGTTCAACGAAGGTAGTAAGAACTTATTATATATTTTAGTTTTAAGCGTATTTAATTAAACCTGCTTTGGCTTTGTCTCCATTCACCAAGTTTTCAAGACAAGTCACAGATAAAAAAATATTTGAAACAGTTTTTTTTTTGGTCAATGACTCGCCAAGATATTGATGCAGAAGGATAACATTGATATTTACGTTTTAACAAATATAAAAGAGTATGTACTGCACTATTCTAGAGAGGTTAGTACAAATGTTATCGAATAAACTGAGGCAAAATTAATACACAATATTTGTATTTAAACTGTGGGTTTTTTATGCATTTCCAGTAAATGAATTACGAAAGGCTGCTATTCTGATAATTAAAAATGTTGTTTGGAGATGCTAAATTTGAATTGCGCGGATGCAAGTGCGTTTGCCAACTGGACAATTTTTGGAACTAATCTATATCCAGATATTTATAAAAATAGTGTAACATATTATCTCTAGAAAAATGCCGTGCGTGCTTTATATTTAGCACTCTATTTTCACCATCACGTGCGCGAAGGTACCTATAACAAACGCTCATGAAATTAAATTTGCAATTTAGTAAATTTATTGTTTTGTTTAATGTGTTGTTTTACATGTACGTGTGGTTGCAGGGATAGGAGAGGTATGGGTATGCAGCTGCAAGCGTTTAATTTTATGCTGAACAGTGTTCTGTTTCTGTTTTGAACCGCTTTCGTAGATTATAATGTTATTATCTCCATGACATCGCTGATACTTCATTGTTTGTTGATTTTATATAGCTTCGCCCTAACCCATGATAGAGAGCAGCAGTTGAACTCGTTTAGTTTGCAGCAAATTGTCACGGTTAAGGCCGTTTGCACCCATAAAATGTATTGAAAATTGTATTGTACCGTTTGATAAACTACTGGTAAGTAAGTCAAGTTTGAACTTCGCTTTGCCACTGTTTAACCTTACGTTTGTAACACTACGTTGCTTTGTTTTTATATCTTACTTAAATGAAATAATTTAAAATTGATTTTGGGGATTTATTTCTATTTTTTTTTTCGAATCCGAATCAATGCAATTTGTTTAGACCATAAATAACTTTATCATTTATAATGATAAAACTGGATCGTAAAAAGGATATTTCTTTGCTTTTGAGTACCTACATTCTATTTGGAATTTTCCATGCTGAAATCTTTCTCACCATGTTTCATAAAACTTTTTCAAAGCATAACACCTCTATACGATGGCGTATAAGGTTATATTTCAGTTTGGTTTTATAATCGCATTCATAGCACTGCAGTTCAGAAGTGTCTTTATGTATCAACTCGTGACGTGACGTAGGAGGTTGCTCCTGCGGTTAGATTTGTATTCACATAAATCACATCAAGTTTTTATCTACTGACTGCTTTGGCACATCTAAAAGGTCCTCAGGTTTTGGTTGTTGAGATTTTGGACCATCTTTGTCCATAGATGGGCTGTAAACGGGCTCATTTTCATTATACAGGAGAGTTTCACTGGAAAAATTGTAAATCATTCAAATCTGATTAAAATTTGAGAGTAAAATTATTTGTATAATGGTATGTGACCTATTATATTATTTGGTTTTCCATCCTGTAAGTGTTTTAATTAATAAAAATAGAGATATTACGTCAATTTAATTTTTTTGTTTTATAAACTCTCAATTACTCCTCTACCACCTCTATACAAGTTCAGAAGAAAAAATGTCGTTGAATTCGGTTTTCACTTTTTCCTTGACTTTATTTTTCTCTNGCCGAATGTTCCATAAGATAAGCAAAAATAGCAAAGGGTTGTTCGTCTGTTATGTTTCCGAGATCGAAAGGGAATGTTTCGAGTAATGTTTCAAACTCTCTTCAATTGTAACGTTTCGGCTATGTTTCACTAAATAAGTTTTCAAGTGCTACATTTCTGTAATGCAACAGAAACGTTTCTAGTTAATGTTTTAAATGTTCAGTAAAACATCTCATTTGCAACGTTTCATTTACGTTTCGTGTTTAGTGGGCTGACTGCTTTGGTACATCTAAAAGGTCCTCAGGTTTTGGTTGTTGAGATTTTGGACCATCTTTGTCCATAGATTGGCTGTCAACGGGCTCATTTTCATTATACAGGAGAGTTTCACTGGAAAAATTGTAAATCATTCAAAACTGATTAAAATTTGAGAGTAAAATTATATGTATCATGGTATGTGACCTATTATATTATTTGGTTTTCCATCCTGTAAGTGTTTTAATTAATTAAAAGTTATACATAGAGATATTACGTCAATTTAATTTTTTTGTTTTTTAAATTCTCAATTACTCCTCTACCACCTCAATACAAGTTCAGAAGAAAAAATGTCGTTGAATTCGGTTTTCACTTTTTCCTTGACTTTGTTTTTCTCTTGTATGGAAATATCTGTTTTAATTTAGACGCTATCTTTTCTTGTTATCTAAAGAATAACGGCTTCATTTGTAAATACAGTCATTAGACATATTTCTGAGACTAATTCGATTTTAATTTTGAAAATTTGGGCAATAGTGTTTTCGAGCATCCCCTTTCTCTACTAAAATAATGGCGTCTACCTAACGCTTCCGGTTATACCGGAAGTGGACGTCATCTTCGTTATTTTAAATGCAACACCTTACCTTGTATATTATTGTAATTTGGAAAAAATTGACAAGGCACTGCCTAATTAAAAAAGATGTGTATTTTACAATAATAAAGTTGGAGTTATAAAATTTATAAGGGAAATAACTAAAACTCTAAGCTTCCCTCCTATTATTTCAAAATGCCTTAATATCATACTTTTTGAATTAGGCAGTGCCTTTTTAATTTTTTTCTGAATAAAATTAAATATATCAAAAACGGTTAACTTTTAGAATAGGAAACCTTTATTAAACCTAAAAATTCACGTAGAATCCAAAATTGCAATAATATACAGGGTGTTCCATTTAAAATAACGAATATGACGTCAACTTCCGATATAACAGGAAGCGTTAGGTAGACGCCATTATTTTAGTTGAGAAGGGCATGCCCGCAAACGCTATTGCCCTAATTTTCAAAATTAAAATTGAAGTAGCTCCGAAATATGTCTAATGTCTCGTCACCGTGGGATATTATTGTCTTCGAATATTTTATCGACATCTAACTGACCACCAGAACGGCATGTTTTACGTTTATACTACAGGTCGTTTTTTCACCATAAGCAGTCTAAATTTTATACATAGGCAAATGCGGGCTATCGAATAGGTATATCTCACATGAGTCGCCTATTTCTAGACAAATCCTTTTTAATTCCATGTTATATTTTCAGGGGCATGCTCCTTGGATCATTTTAGACTGAAAGGTCTTAGTAGTAGATAGGTTATGTGAGTTCAAGATAAAAATCCCATGCTTTTTCTTGGTCATCCTGGTCATTTTTTCCCCTTCCCCGCCCAGCCAATCAGAGCGCAGCATTTGGCGGGAAAAATGGCGGGAAATTCAAAATGTATCCACCTAGGGCTTTGAAACAAACAGCTAACAACCGGCTAACAACAGCTAATAACCGGCTACCAACTGGCTACCGCTGCTAACCGGCTGGGTTATTTAAAGAGGAACCTTGACGTGATGCGACGATAAGTTTTCCATGTGAAAGGGTCATCTAGTTCTCAATCGGCGTTTACAGTTGGTGCATAGGGGTCTAAAGCCACTGGTTTCCGAGAAACAAGGTGTTGAAATAAAAAAAATAAATAAATATTTTTAAATATGAAGCCATCTTTCATTTTATATGAAAAAATGAGTTATTTTCGGGTTATTTTTTTTAAATAAGCATACACTCATAATTTTGGAAAGGCGTAGATTTTGCTAAACAAACGTCAACAAAAGTTTATACCAATTTAGCAATATTTCAGTGAATAATTAGTATGTGATATAAGTTTCTAAATATTTAAACAATAATATCGAATTTTATACCATGATAGGTCAGTTTGGGCAAATATTACTAGATGTATGTTATGTTTAACTAGTCAATTTTAGATAATAATCAAATTTTTCTCATATATGGTTGTAACAATTTTAGATTCTAATAAACGTGTTTTAGCTTAATGTGTGTTTATTTGAGATATATTCTACTGTAACTTTTAAACACGATTTCTTGTATACAATTTTGACTGACAGAATTTTCTTTTTTCAGGATTACGAAAACATGGAAAGTAAGAACTCATTAAATTCTTAGGTATTAGGTATTAGTATCATGGAAAAAATAACAGTTTATGTACACTAATGCAAACAGGTAAAGGGCCAAAGGAATTTCCGAAATTTTTCCGCGATAAAAAAATTTTCTCTTCTGAGTCCATGGAAAATTTTTTTCAGCTAAGCCATTGCATGGACCAGATAGCTTGTTTATTCAGCTTCAATCTACTTTTTTTAAATTTCGATACGACCATTTTTCATCGAAATATCGGACTTTTAATGGAAAAGGATTCTTTTGTCTTCAATCATCGATATCTCAGCGACAAATGGTCGTACAGAGAATTGAAGGGCAGTTGCAAAAACTAGAATAAACCTTCTATAACATGCTGCCGAAACTTTTCGGAAAAAATTTTTTTTCATCTTTTATACGAATTTAAAAAAAAAACAGGAAAAAAGGGTAATTTATGGTTTTCTAGAAAATTGAGGGCTAAATTAGAAATATTCACGAAATAACTAATGTTAAGCATGACTTTTATAGTTCGATATACCCAGAAGAACCCTGTGAAGTTTCATCTCGATCTAGAGAACCGTTTCTTCGTTTTAAACAGTCAAAATTTTGAAACAAATTAAAAGGTCACTATTTTTGAGCTTAAGCACCTCATAATCATGATTAATATGAAAAAAAATATTTTTCTTTGAGGTTTCCTCACATTTTTATCACAAATCACGGAAAAATTTTCGGAAATTCTTTTGACTCTTTAATTGTTTGCATTAGTTTATATACTTACATTAATACTGTGCACATGCCAGAGAAATATAATTTATTTTCAGTTGTTTCTTTTGTTTCAGTTTTGAAGAAGTTTAGAAGTTGTAAGTATTTTTTTAATTCCTTCTAGTATTAAAATACCAAAACATTTTTTAGTAATCCATATGTAACTATATTTACAGGGCTATCTTTCAAAAAAGGAGTTTCACCAGAAACCAACACATACCAAGAAAATAAAGAAAGGAACACTAATAGAAAGAAACGCAGTGTCAAACGCAACGCTGAACCAGTTTCAGAAGAAGAAAGCGTAAGAAGAAAGTGTTACAAAAAGGAAACGACAACGAAATCATTAAACAAAGCACAGTTAGAAAACAAGAATTTTGAGAGCCATACTATTTCAACAAGCGAAACCCTCGAATCTAATTTAGAAGCTAAGGATCCTGCAAGAATTATTATACCATCAAAACAGAACCATGTGGAAGAGGAAGGCGAAGACAACGAAATCCTAAACGACTACGAAATTAAAACCATTGGAAGCATCCAGGAGATCCGAGGAAAATGCGAAAAATTCGATCAGGAAATTGAATCCTTCCCAGATATTATGGGGAGCAAACAGTTTCTGATGGTGGATGAAAACCTTCAAAGTCACATAGAAACACTAGATAGGATCGATGCTAAAGACAGCACGATAATAAGAAAAGAAAGAAAGAGCGCAGTTAGGTATATATGTTTGCTTATAGACAGATTGGAAATAATTGCTAAAAAGAATCATGAACAGTTGGTAAAACCAAACCAAATGGCACTAGCTCCAATTTCAAGAGAGCAATTTCTAGAGGGTAAAAAAGAAGAATAACTGTTTGTATTAATGTGATAAAACCATTATTATATGTTTCTAGTCTTGCCAATTTTCATTGTTTTAATTGTTATTAATCATATCTAAGTTAATGTTAAAAATTCTTCGCGTTGCTGTTATGATTGTCTAATAGTTTTATTTTGGTAACAAATAAAGGTTATTTAATGATTCATCGGTTTCGTTGTTGATTAATCTTTGTCAAGGGTGTTAATAGGACAGTAGGAATACATCTTTATATGATTGCATTAATTATTAATTATAATCTATGAGGTAGGTGTGTCTTTTTGTATTAATTATATTTAGAGATGTCATTTTTAGTTTTTATTTTGGATATTTATTTATCATAAGTTTACTAAGTATTGTCATTGTATAATTCAATACTAGTTGAGGCATGGAGTAGTAGTTTCCCATAATATCAGCAGTTAGGAAAGTTGTCTGCAGGGTTAGATATATTTTGCATACATTGCTTGATTTCATTGTTTGAATTAACTTAATATCATTAAAATGAAGTAAAACGAGGCGAGAGTTAATAATAAAATGTATATTTTCAACATAAAAATTTATATAAATATATATTGATTTTGATTAACTGTTTTTCTGGTATTAGTTAGGCAATTCTCAATACAAGAACAAGCCTGTTAGCATTTGATTGGATAAAAGCTCCAAATTTGATTATTACAAAGCACATTTTACTTAAAAGAAAAATCAACAAAACGGAATTGTCAGTTGTCAAAAAATACCACTAGGTATACTAACATTGATAATCCAATAAAAATTTTATTTAAAAAAAAATCCAAACAGGATGATTTTTTCAGGGTTGCCTGGGGACTGCCTTCTGAGTATCCAATCAAAAGATCACACTCGAACTCTTGGTACGACTTGAGCTATGGGGGTGGTTTTCTAAATGTTTTTTTAGAGCAAAATGACCTTAATAAAAGTTGTAGAGGTTCAAATTCTGAATAACTTTTGTTTAGAACCTCTTGGTTGGATACTCAGGAGGCAGTCTCCAAGCAACCCTGAAAAAATCATCCTGTTTTGATTTTTTTGCGGCCCCTATAAGCCGAACACAATTTTTTTGGATTATGAAGGCAAACAAGAACAAAATGAAAGAGCATGTGTATTATGTTATTCTTATTACCTGTTTCAATCCTAGTTAATATATTATTTTTATATTTTATTTTCATAACATTGTTACGAAAACATTATAGGTATTAATCTATTAATTATATTTTATTACACCATTATTTTACAACAATAATTATTATTTGAGATATTAACTATTTTTTAATTACTTATTGATACAGGATAACACAAAGATTAAGCACGACTAATTAAGAAATTTCAAAAATCATCGGTTGATGTTTTACACAGTTGTTACTACTTAAAAGAATAAATAATAAATTAACAACTACAATAAGGTAAACAGTAGTATATATATTAAAAAAAAAGTTTGAAATATTAATTCTAAACCAAACGTAAATTCTGGAAAGATAAACAGTAAGTTACATTCTGACATAAAAGAGTGCATTTTGTTAATTAGTTGATTAGTAATAAAATGTTTCTAAAAACTTCGCGTTTCTAAATTGAACGGGGAATTAAACCCTTGTTCTAGAAAAGACCAGTGACGTATCAAAAGAAAGTTTGGGGGCCCAAAGGAGGCCTGACCCCAGAAAAGTATCTATAACTATTAGGAAGGGCTAATGATGCAGGTAATCTAAGTTAGCCTACGTTCCAAGTTTGAGCTACATATCTCAAAATCTGTGGGAGATACAAAGAAAAAACAGAAAAAATATTAAAACTTTAACACCCTGTACCATGGTAACGAAGCTTTTACGGTCATATGTTTGTGATCACGCGTAGATTCACCCCTCCCCCCCTCCTGAATAAAGACATGCTATTATGAAACATGCTGTATATTATTTTCTGCGCTGAAACCTGTGACATAACACAAACAATTTGATCCAAACGTCACTTCAACACCTGTCACTAAAAAAATTACCTGTCAACCCCAAAAAATGTCAAAAAGAAATCTCCCTCCTCAAGAATCCTCACAATTCCTCCTAAGCGAACTGAACGACAGCAATTCATCCTTCGAAAAAGACGAGGATGGGTCATCAAAGACGTCCATGAATCCCAGCGGCAGCGGAGAAAAGATGACAAAAGCAGCTGAAGAAACAGAAACAGAATACGAGCAGATAGCAACTGAGAAGATCATGTCCATCAAAGCGGAAGTTGAGAAGATTCAGCAACAGATCGCGGATTATAGCAAGGAACAACTACAGGAGGAATTCAAGATATTGGAAGAAATGTTGATACAGCAAACGCTGACACTGGATAATATTGATACTAGAGCCTTAGATTCTGTGAGGGAGTTGAGAAAAAATACCATACGTTTCGTTCAGGACTGCATGAAGCAGATGGACGTTAAATTGAAGTAACTCTAGGCTAACCTTCTGTTAAAAATTTGCTAATAATTTAAAATATTCCTAATAATAATATTCCATAAATATAAAACGTCTGCTAAGTACACTGTAAGTATTATTTAATGTATATTTTTTCTACTGAGAAATGATATATGTTTTCCAAAATTATTTTATCCTTATTGAAAAAAAAATAGTTATTTTTATATTTTATACGAGGCATGTCCACAAAGTAAGAGTACTCAATTTTATTTTAAAATCCAAACGGCGGTATATTTATGAAAAATTTACATATTCAGACACTATTTTTTGACGTAGTCGCCAGCAACCTCAATGCACCTTATGAACCGAGGGATGAACTTCTTCAAAAAATGACCAGTGTCCCACTTACCCGCTTAGGTCGTTATAGGTGGGTGTTTCATGGACTGTATGACATAGCCGCCTCTCGGGCCCATTGTTTCATCGTCGGTAGAAAACCTTTTTCCATCCATAAGCACCTTCAGAGAAGAGAAAAGATGAAAATCAAAAGGTGACAAGTCAGGGCTGTAAGCATGGTGGTTCCAAGTTGTTTTGCGACGTTGGCTGTGTGAGCACCTGCATTGTCCTGCAGCAAGCACACTCCTCACATTCCCCTTTTTTGTTGTGTATCACCCTCAGTACCGCGCGGCATTAATTATTCCCTCCTAGGGCAAAAAGTCAATGATGTGAATCCCTTTACGGTCCCAAAACAGTTGCCAGGTTTTTACGACTTTGTTCACCTCGGAACAACGGCACTCATTTCAATACGCCACTACAACAACACTTCTCAACTGACTGAGATAAATCAGCGCGCGTTGGGCTCCCAACTTTTTGGCCTTAAATGCAGTGTTGTCAACTTTATCGAAAACAAAATCTCAATACTCTTACTTTGTCGATATGTTTCGTATAATTTTTTTTTATTACAACAAACACTGATGCCAAGAAAATGTAAAACCTTTTAAATTCAGAGTACGAATCATAAATAAACTAGAAGATTATATAATTATTATAAACACGCTGATACAAAAGAGGAATAAGCGTCACGCCGCCAATGTCTTTCTACCTCGGGTATCGAATGCGGTTAATTCCAAGAGTGTGACTCAGGGGTCTTCCTGGAATCTCAACAAATATCGTGTGGATTGTAACTAATGCAAATTATATACGTACCTATTATTGTTTTATTAAACTTTTAGCAGGATTTATTGTGTCTATATCTCTAAAACCAAAAAAATATATTTAATGTTTGTAAGAAGCGTTGTTTATTTCTATAAATGGCTTCAAATCTATGCGCAAATGAAATTTCTTATGATTCTTATTTTCATTTTCATAAATCATAATAAATCATTATTACTATATTATGTATACAGGGTGCTAGTAAATAAGTGCGACAAATTTCAGGGGGTGATTCTACATGAGAAAATAATGGCAGTTTGCTTATAAACGTATGTCCGCAAATGATTCGTTTTCCGAGATACAGGGTGTCAAAGTTTTTCTTAAAAACTGACGATTTAATTTATTGCTCTGAAACCGGTCGAGATGTGCAAATGAAATTTGGTGGGTTTTAAGAGGTAGTTATTGCGCATTTTTTGACACGCAATTAAGAATTTTATGTTCATCATTGGCGCGCGTACGGGTAATAATCTCAATTTTTTTAAAG